>NC_090713.1:13453997-13757027 GCF_040954835.1 Lepisosteus oculatus
AGGGCGCTCCTTCTCTGTCCTGTCCCTAGTTTCCAGTCTGCTGTCCTTCCTGTCCCTCTCTTTCCCTTGGGCTATATATTTCCGGGTCTTGCACTCTGTCCTGGCTCAGCATTGATGTTTGGATGTCCTGAGACCCACCTAGCACCAGGGCGCCCCACGTCCGCTCCCTGAGGGCATAGGTTTCTATACGGCATTCCTGAACTCTTTGCACTAATGAGCCCGGGCCTTTTTCCCGTCTCGCCGCTACGCATATGGGTCTTTTTCTGCTCTCCTGCTCCCCACGGTTAGTCCCTTTGGACGTCCGTGACATTTTCTCTTAACAAATAAACACTTCTTTGAAAAACTAAAATAGCAAATGTTATGGAGACTACTGTATATTGACATTTTTTATATTTCTAAATATCCCAACATGTTCAAAGCTAAGTCATTTATTTATAACAACGAATAATTTGAAGCTGCGCCTACTGTCTTTATTACTGATAATAAATATTATCGACACTATATTGAATTTGTTTGTCTTTCTAAATATCACAAAAACGTTCAAAGTTAAGTGAGTTAAGTGATTACCATTTTCCATGAATACTTTCGCTCATTATCACAGTAAAAGAAACTCATACTTTTCAGAATTTAATTATTTAAGCAATAAGTCACAAGAGGCTGTGCTATATTGTGGATATAGTCACAGTTAAAAGGTGTTGTTAGGCCCGACGTGATGCGGAGGGCTGGCAACCCTTTTAACTGTGGCTATATCCATGATATAGCACAGGCCTCGAGTGTCTTATTGCTTTTATAAAATGGTCCCCAAATATGCGATTGCTTTATAGAATGAATTTTAATTTAAAAAATGTATTTAAATAGCTTTTAAAATCATGCAATGTCTAAGTTAAGCAAGAACACATCATTTTATCTCATTTATTATAAATGAGCTTGTCAACGTGGTGACGTCACCGACTTTCCCTCTGAATAGCTAGCAGGGACCTCATCCGCCAGGGTAAGTAGAGATCGTCCTTTAGCTCAGCTGGCTGATACAGCTGGTAGTGATGTTAGAGGCCCGGGTTTGAGTCCCCGGCTCATTACTGTATTCTACTTTCTTTGTAAACATGTTATATTTTTAATTTGACTCATTCATGCATGATGAACCATGATCTTGATATGCAGGTGTGGAGGTATGTAGGTCTGAAGTAAAGTTAACAGCTTCAGATTTAAAAGGTTATTAATAATATCTTCAGTGTCGCATTAACATTGGAATATTCTTCCAAGTGTAAAAAGAGGTGATACACAATGAGTCTCCACTATAAATGTTCAGTTTACAGACAGTCCAAGATCATTTATTATGAATAATGTCTTCTGTATTGCATTAACATTGGAATGCTTTTCAGAGGTGTAAATCCACCTATTTTCTAACAGCTTTATCCAGGGCAGGTAACAGTGTCACCCCTCCCCCTTCCCTCTGCCTATCTGAGCTCTTTTTAACCCTTCTGTGCCTGAATCGCAGTGGGTGAGAAAAGAGAAAAAAAGGGAAGCCTGTTTTTTTATGGTCTGTAGGACAGGCTGTGCTCCCACTACCAGGGACATCGAACCCACCCGTCATCCCAGGGAACCAGCCAGTATTATTAATCCCTAATAACTGTAATGTTGGCCATACGGTGTACGTGTTACTGAAGCTGAAAGTTTAGCCTTTGTCACTAATGAAACCACTAAATAAAGACATAAATATAGAAATCCTTACATTGCAAACTCCAAGTGCATCATTTTGTCTACTGTTAAAATATCGACAGCAGTGCAGCAGTTACAGCAGTTACAAGGAACACATCAAAATGTTTCCAAAATAACCCAAATTTTTTTTATAATAATAGTAAAAAGTTTTAACCTTTTCTGCGAATACGCCCGTTATCGGAGTAAACCAAAGCATACTTTTAGAATTTGATTAATAGTGAGTATAATATTGTAGCGTTTGCAGGTTCTTTTCCAGAACTAAAGAACAGTGGAGACGCAATTAACCAAGCACTGACTTTATTTAGCAACCACACCAAAAACCAAACACAAGATCTACACACACATGAGGAGACTGACGAACACGTACACACATTTAGGGTGGGTAATTACCTAACAACACACTATACTTTTACAGGACTACACAGGGCACTAGAATTACTAGGACATTATTTACACAGGTAGGGTCAGCCGCAGGTCATCGTGCTGACCCTCAGACTCTTCCCGGCTACCACTCCCAGCATGCCCAGCGGTACTACGAGCGCCTAGGGGCGCTTCCTCATCACCACCAGGCGAGGGCGTTACAATATGAAATAGTGTATCTAAAGAAATGAATAACGATATAATTATATTCATGTTCTGTAGCTCAAATAATAGGCAGTGAATAGGCAGTGAAAACATTTGTCAGTCTGTCCGTGGGGGGAAGGGGGACTGTTCGCCTATTCTACTCTGAGAATTAGAGAGGGAGGAAAAGTGCCAGCCGTCATTTTTTTCACTGACAAAGTTGTGTGAACAAAAACTACAGTATGCTTAAGAGCTGTTAAACCGGTTTAATTCAAAACACTTTATTCAATGGGGCAATTTAACAGACGCCTCAAGCCTTTGAAAGTCTTCTTTGAAAAACTAAAAGAGCAAATATTATGGACACTATATTGACATTTTTAGAATTTGATTAAATTGGAATATAATATGGAATCGTGTATCTAAAGAAATTAATAACAATATAATTATATTCATATACTGTAGCTCAAATCCTGTTGAACTAGAAATTAGACACAAGAAGAGTATTATTGGACAATGTTGTGAGGCTCTGTTTGGAATTTCTCTTTAAACTGTAGAAGAGTTAAACAGTTGAAGAACAGTTAAAGTGTAGCGGCAATGCTTGTTAATAAGACAGAATTAAGTGTTTCTCTGCTTTCCCAAATGAGGTCCCATCTCTGTTCATCTCTGTGGTGCAGCCACAGAGAAACTATTCATGCAGGCTGATTTAAGGTTCCTTTGATAAGGGACAGCTCCCAAATGGGGGTGCACTTAGCTAAGCCTGGCTATCATGATCAATGGTCATCCATTGGCGCCTATCTGCCTAGGGAGTGCCAGATGGACATCTGGACTGCATTCCTAAGTGTCAGGAGTAAGTGACTCATATCTCACCTTGATCAACCAATCAGGGACTGGTAGAGCAGTAACCCACGTGGGACTCTGATGCCCATGGAACGTTCAGCCAATGAACAAACTGAAGTTCCTCCAGGTAAAAACAGGCAACACAGAGGGCCTGAGAGATTCAGTGGACTTCTGAGACTATTCTAAAGGGAATTCAAAGGAGAATTCCAGGGCAGGACGGCCCAGGAGCAGAAGGCTCCCAAGGGCAGGACATTCTCGCAGCGCGCCTCCTGACCACCCTGAGACTGCTCGAGAATTCAATTGTTATCTCAACCAGTTGATATCAATTTAATTCCTAAGAGTTATGTACTTGTTTTGAGTATCTAATGTAGAAGTTATAACCAAGTTCATTTACGAAATGGTCTAAATGAATGATATACTGAACGTATGTCCTCTTGATATGTGTAACACTTCGTAACTGACTGAATATATATCTTTTGTATTCTGATAACCCTCTCGATAAGATCTGTTAGGTTTATATGCATATTCTATGTATTAATAAATGTATCCTCGTGTATTAGTACCTGTGTGTGTGCGTTGTTTGAGTTATATCGCATGGTTGGATTCTAAAGCCATCAAAAGAATCAATTTTGTGATTTACTGCTACAATTAATAATTGTCCCAGTAAATGCCCAAACCCTACAGAACTGGTGCCTTCAGAGAGCACACTACATTACAAAAGTATATCGCCTCGTTTTACATTTGTGAAAAAGAACATTCCTTTATTAATGTTACACAGAAGATATAATTAATAATGTAGCGCTTATGGGGTCATGTGGGGTCTACACCCTGCAGTACCGCTGTGTACATACAGTACGAACATGTTGTGATATTTTGAAATATAAAAAATGTCAATATAGTGTCCATAATATTTGCTATTTTAGTTTTTCAAAGAAATGTTTATTTGTTAAATGAAAACTCATGACAATAGCTAGATTTAAACACCCAATCTCAGGCTATCACTTAAGCCAGAGCTTCAGTCACTTAAGCCATCACACCACAAACAGTTTGTGCTGCATTAGATTAATATAATTATATCGTTAATTTCTTTAGATATGCGATTATATTCCCTATTAATCAAATTCTAAAAGTATGCTTTTGTTTACTCTGATAATGAGCGTATTCGCAGAAAAGCTTAAAACTGTCACTTTTCTCACAAAGTATATTGTAACGCAACGGGGGTTCAGGCGGGCACCCTTGCCGCATTAGGTCGGCCCTCCACGGTCGGGGGCTCGAACCCAGGACTCCTGTGTCACTCAACAGCGACCCAGTCTGGTGAGCCAAAAAGAGATCTCTCTACAGCCTAGTAGCTGTAGTCCTGCTATCACAGGGAAGGGCGGCAACGTCACCGCTCTGGTAAGCCGGCTCTTACACACCCTGATGGCTGTATGCGTTACAATATAAACGTAATATGGTCAGAAGGACCACGGAAAAACGTTTCTGAAATAACCACATGTAAGACTTTGATGCTTAAAATGTTAAGGGAGAAAGTGGGATACTGGTGTGTATTTTTTCTTTAAACTACCAATACCAGCCATATACAGTTTACATAATAAGTTTATGTTCCTAAATTAATATCGTTTATGAGCATGTGAAAGGCATGGTGAATCGAAGATTCTCAAGACTTACTTTGTATGATTGGAAATGAATACAGGATCAGATTAACGAAATGCTGTGCTGTTATTTTTTGTCAATGAAAAAATAATGTCTTTTAGTTTACAAACAGTTACAAAGAGAGTAGACCATGGTAGTACTTTGAGCTTACAACCTGTCCAAGTTCATTCATTATTAATACTATTAGTTATATCTTCCGTAAAGACTTTGATGCATAAAATACTTCTGCATATTTTTAAATATTTATGACAAAGGTTGTAGGTTGTGTACTTTTGTCCAACTTAGCTATCTTGCTTTTATAAAAAATACTGACTTTTTAATGTTTAATGATTAACTTGCTGTAATACACAGTTGACAATTATTAAAAGTCTGAAGAGTATACATCTTAAATTCTTAATTGGAAAAAGATTGTCTTTCAGGAGTGACCGGAATTTCAAAGCATGCATTTTCTGTCAACAGCTCAAATGCTGTACATGAGAGGTTTAGCTTCATTAGCTCCACCTGGCGGTGATTCCTGATACTATTATCATAACTGCAGTATTATACCATATGACGCGATATGACCCATTATGATGCATTGTGAGGTGACAAGCCAACCGCGTTTTACCGCAGCATTCCCAGCTCGTTTTGAATGACTGCATCTGTAAAATAGCCAGAGCCTATCAACACTCAGACCAAGGCCTATGTATCCAGATGCTAATAAACCTATGAGTATGTCTTTGTACTATGTGAGGAAACTGGAGCACCTGGAGGAAACATTTGAAGTCCATGTAGATAACATGATAAGGTCTGTAATGGAGCCCAGGGCGTCAGCTGTAAGAGGCAGCAATACTAACCACCACTGTATCACTCTACTCTTTCAGTTCTTCAAATTACATTAAAATGTTGTTTTAAAGTGAATGCTGAACTGTCACAACCTAGTTTCTATTCCATTGAAGATCTTTCCCCCATCATTCTTGGAGAGAAGGGGGAACACAAATGATTGGTATTAAGAAGAAGGAGAAGGACATATTTGCTCCCAAAGAGAAGCCTTAAGAGTTTCCCATAAAGTTCCATAAGAAATGTCTTTGGTGGTGTTTGTGTCTAAAAGTATTTCTATCTGGGAAATAATAAATTAGATAAAATCCAGGTCAGAGAGCAACAACAGGTTGATTCTCCAAAGGTGGACATGTAGGATCTTCGACTGATAGATTTAGATCTGTAATAGGGGAGTTTTACTATTTGCAACTGAAAATGAAATGACTGTTTGAGCATTAAATTATTGTGTGAGATAGACATTGTTGAAAGAGAGAAAGGAGGACATTTGAAAACTGCCATGAAAGAGTGTTAGAAAACTCCAAGCATCAGAGATAGTGTAAAAATAAAGAAATGATGTAAAGTTTAATGCAGTCTTATTGACAGGAATACACCTAGAGGAGCAACAGTTTAATGTAGAGTTTAGAACAAAGTTAGAGTCTCCCCATAGCATCAAGTGATGAGAATCCAAGAAAAAAGTTAATTAGGCTCCTGTCATCCCTATTAGGGTAATAGACATTTGTTAAGATTACTGGAACATTGATCAATTTACCTGTATTACATACCTTACTTTATGATTTTAGACAACCTGAGATACAATGAAAGGTATAGCCTTGTGCAAAACATCACATGGGCCTCTGCAGTTTTGTATCCTCTCCTAGCAGTTTAGCAGTGAATCCAACACGAGCACGGTGTGCAGCACTGGGAACTGAATCTGTCAGCCAGAGTCCACAGACGCACAAGAAGAAACTACAGATTACGTTGCTTGCAAATATTAACACCATAAACAAAGGTTAACAAAACAGTTTTGATACATGTACACATTGTAAACAAGGAAGAAATACCTAACATCTTATTTTAAATTGAGTTAAGAATGTGCTTAAAATATTTTACTTAACTGACTATACAGTAGGTGGTGATTTAATTAAGTCATTGAAGATTTATTATTGTCATTGTTCCCAGATTTGGAGGTGGCTGAAGATGTCCTTACCTTAATCATGCTTCTCCTTTACCAGCTTTGAAGATTAGTCAAAAGACATTTAGAGCATCTGCAATTTTATGTACAGATGAGACTAAGATGAACCTTTCCCAAAGTGATGGAAAGGTAAAATGTTAACAAGGATATGCAGAACCTCCAAAGAACATTACCTCCTCTGTGAAGCAATGACGGCATTATGCTTTGCAGTTTTAATTGTCTGAAATCAACCAAATAGAGACAAAGCAAATATATACAAAATTATCATTATTCCTCTTAGATGATTGCAGTGCACTATGTTCAAGTCCAACATATACAGTAACAGTACTTTAACAGTACTTTTGGTACTTTTTTTCTTCTTTTAAACACTGCCTAATTTCAATGTTATTTTACATAAATACAGTATTTGCTTGATACATAAATTCTGCATTCAATACAGATGTATATATGTTACAAAAGAGTTTGGAGTGGGAAATAAAATGAGTATATTAGTATACTCATTTTATTGATTCTATATTTTCTATAGTCAGGATAGAAGTTAATACCATTGCCATAACTATTTCCAAATATTAATAACTGTAGCAAAGCTGAGATTGTAAGCACAGGTAAGTCATCAAAGGGCGGAGTTATTTTTATCAGGAGAGACACATTCGTTGGATTCTCACAGGAAAATCAAGGAATTCGCTGCACCATGTGAGGAACCCACGAAGGCTCCACATTGTGTTTCCTTTCTTCTCTTTTCAACAGAGAATAAACCTTTACTTGTTCCTTTGCAGCCTACAGATGCTGATGCAGCTACGTACTTGAACTACTTCTTACTTCAAGTAATCCTAGTAAAACATTAATAAAACATAAATGATTTTTTTTTTTTGCTGCACAGTAGTTAACATTGCTGCTCATAGAGCTGGGGCCCTGGATTTACATCCTTGGGTGATGTCTACATGGAATTTGTACATCCTCTGCACGTTTGTTTAGGTTTCCACTAGGTAGTTACTGTATTGGATAAAAAGTGACTAGAAATGAATGGTTTAGAATACAATGGTATGTGAGTGTAAGTGTTTGGCTGTCTCATGTTTCCTCAGCAGAGTCTGTGACTTCAGGTGCCCACCCTGATCTTCCTGGCCTCTATCAGTCAGGACTCCACCTTCACTCATTATTGTGAGAGTTTTTCTTGCTGCTGGCTGGTAAGAGCAGTTCTTTTAAGCATTGCAAAACTATGCTATTTCTGCTTTTCTGTGTGTTTAATGTCTGTACTCCAAAATTTAATCTTTCACTGTAGTGATACCTTTCACAACAATTTATAACATTTAAGTCTCTGTATTTGAGATTAACAGACCAAAATAATCTCAAACCATCAAAGGTATTTTGTACCAAGTATATAAATACAATAAGCTAATAAGAAAATTGGTCATTTGCACTTTACAAATTATAAAAAGAAAATCTTGTGATAGGAGTTCTATTTGTGATGTTTATAACACTATGACAGCAGTGGTGTAGATAATGAAATTTGTTGTTACTTGATCTGCCTTAAGGCACTCACACATATATGCAAGTATATGTACACATAAAGTCTGCATCAGGAGACATACAAAGTATAGATTAACAATCTGTTTCACAGCACTATTCACTGTGTAATTTAAAATCTTATGGACTTTATCATCTCAGACACAATATTTAGGCTACCAAGAGAGACTATAGGGTTTCTATCCATTTCCACCTGTGCTTTTCCTGGTGAGGATTGTGGTGAGGCAAGTGCAAGCCAATCATACATGGGGACAATTTGGAGGCCACGGTAAGGGCCAAGAGGGGAAATTTGGCCTGGACACTGGAATGACCCCCTACTCTTCTCGAGAATTGCCCAGGGATCTTTAATGACCACTGAGAGTCAGGACCATGGTTGAAGGTCTCATCAGAAAGACTATACTGGCGCATTAGGACCCACACAGACTGCAGGGTGGGTGCCCCCCACTGGTCCCACTAACACCTTGTCCAGCAGCAAACGTAGTTTCCGAGGAGGTTTCCCATCCAGGTTGGCCAGGGTCAACCCTGCTTAGCTTCAGTGGGTAGCCAGTTGAGAGCTGCAGGGTGATATAGCTGCTGGCCCATTTCCTTCCATTTTATCCAATACAGTGATGTTGCAGAGCAAGAGCCTATCCCAGCATGCAATGGGCACAAGGCAGAATACACCCTAGATGGTACACCAGTGCATTACACAGGGCACACACAAACACAAAAACAAACTTATACAGTACCAAGGCCAGTTTTCTCAGAAGTCACTTAATCTAACAGTAAGTTTTTGCTTTGTGAAAGGAAACCTATGCAAACACAGAGCAAGGTCTAGAATTAAACTCAGGGTCCCAGTGCTTCAAGGCAGCAATACTGATAACTGGGTTGCCTGATATGCATGTTGCTAAGTTTAAATATTATATTTTAATTTGAGGTACCTTTTATTAATTAAAATAAAAAGGGCTTTTATTGTGTCAGAGATATGCAGATCCATACATACAATAATTTGCATGAGTTAACTTTTGGTGCATCCATTCTAAAATCCCTACTCTACAAGTTATTACCTATAGGAGTTGTTTAAGGAGACATACACCTGACATTCAAATGACTTATTTGGTTTTGTTGTCATCTAAGAATTTTATATTAGGTAGAAAAATGTACTCTTCAGCAAGACAATGACCTCTACTAGAGCACGGCCGCATTGAAGTTAACTAGCAAAAGGAAAATTCTATAGAAATTCATGGTAAGACTTGGCAATTCCATCAGCTATGCCCAGAAAACTGTAGAACTTTTGCCAGGAGAAAAGGATCAAATTAACTCACATCAGTTTGCTGTAGTTGCTGGTAAGCTGTACTGCAGCATGATGATTGATCAAAACCCAACCACAAATCTCAGTGCACTGCTAAAGATGTTATTATAGAAGCAGTGAATAGCAAGATCAGAAATTCTAAGGGGGATCTTTCATGCACATGCATAGCGTACAGTATATACTGTACACTATGGTAATTGGCTATGTCGGATAAAACGGAATGTCAGATAAATCAAAGTCAGATAAATGCGACTCTATTGTACTGAATTATGGGTCTGAAACCTTTTGCTTATCACTTAACTTCAATTTGTATATCTTCTTACAGTTTTTGCTGACATTCAGCATCCTTCACATTTAATAATGATAAATCAGATCATTACAGCTCTGGATAAAAATAAATACTGTTTCTGCTGCTTGAAACAAAAGTATCCAAATATTTTCTGAACTGATGTTGATACAATAATATAATGCTAAAATTGTAAAATTTTATAAGCCCCCATTTGTCACACAAAATGTTAACAGGATCACCTCCTAACAATGTTATATCCAGAATATTTAGGAAAGGTTTCCATGTGTACAAGTGCACATGAACACATAATTGCAGATCACAAATTGATTTTCTATCCTTTACTCTTAGGAAGAAGAATCATGGAAATAATGCAAGGTACCAAAAAAATCACCAAGGCTGAAGATGTACGAAATGACAACAAAATGCTAATGAAACCTTATGCTAATTGGGAAGAGTTTTTGATGCCAGCTCCAATTTCCATAGCCATTTTAGGAGAATTAGTCTTTATCTCTTCTAATACAGACTTTTCTATCAATAAAAATCCCCCAAAAGATGGCTTTAAATTCATCCGTTACCCAGAGTCCTTCCGCGCCTGTCTCATGCAAGTGTGCAATGCTGGATGGGGTGCGTTCAACGAGGCCCATAAGAACATGGACCAGATTCGTCTCCACTCTGCCAATGTGCCAGAGTATGTAAAATTAGCAGTCAAGTTGATTGTCCGAGATGACGACAAGCTCATCGAGCTCATGCTCCCTGACCAGCTAGAAAACATCAGCTCCATAGCAGAGGAGTGTAAAATCCTGTCAGAGCTCACAGAGAAAAAATTCACCTTTGTCATTGATCTGATTCAAGAGCTGATGGAGGCCTGTTTGAATGCTAAGGCAGCCTATAGTGAAGAATTAGAAGAACTGAAGCAGAAAATAGAGGAATCCAAGTTGAGGAAACAAACAGCAGAAGAAGGAAAACGTAGAGCAAATAAGACATTTGAAAACATGCAAAAGCAGTTGGATGAAGCTCAACAAGAATATAAAAAAGCCATGGACTCCCTGCCCAGTGGTTGGGATATTGTTGGCATGAACTTTGTGGAGGGCCTCACTAATTTAGTTAATATCTGTTATAGTGCTTGTACTGCAAGTGTAACTAAGCGTGGAAGAAAAACAAGTAAGGAGCAAAATCCCATTGCGTTAGGCAATGTTTATGCCAAATCACAGGTTCTCTTGAGTCTCCTAGAACTAGTTAAGTCTTTTTTTCATGAAGACAAAATACATTGGGGCGTACTTTATGATCAAAAGAAGGAATGTGCAAAGTCTGAGTGGGTGGCAGATCAGGTGAAAAGAGTTAAGGAATCTTTGGAAAAAGAAGAAGACTGCAAGCCAAAAATAACAGCAATGCAAATGTGCGAAGACATTCTTACAATCTGCTCTTGTCTAACAGATATTGCTCCAGACAATGTCTGTGAAGAAAGCAAACAAAAAGAGTTAATAACAAAACTAAAAAAGTTGAAAACACAGGCTATGAAGTTTGATACCGAGAGTAAAGGCTTCACAGGTGCCTCTGCCTTTCCTGTAACCCCCCCACAACTGGCCAAACAGCAAGAGGAGCAAAGTACACAGAGAAAAAGTGCAGGCGACGTCGCAGCTGACAACGCCCGTTTTCGCATAGAGCAGAGTCGAGCTCAGATGAATCAAGCACAACAGATGTTCCAGAAAAGCTTGGAAAATCTGGACAAATATCATAGTGACCTGACTGAAATCCTAGTCACAATGAGGAGCTGTGAGGTGAAAGAAATCGACTTCAAGACCACTATTAAAATGCTGACGAAGGGACTGGATGCGATGGGAAAAGTAAAGGAACAATGGGAGAAGATGGTATTCTTTTTCCACATGCTCTCCAACATAATCAAAACCAACCTAAACAAACATTTAAAGGATGTTGTCCAAACTGCAGAAAAAGCAGGTTCTTCCAAGCTTGGCTATTCAGCAAAATCATTCCTGAGAGATCTGCTGTATAACCAAGCTTTCCAAGCATCTAATATTGCCAGTTTGGTGAACATGATCTCTGGGACCTACACAGAGATCTCCAACTTGTACCTTATGGATAGAATCAGCGGCTTGGGGAAACTCATGGCCTTAGACCCCAGCAAATCTGACTTTGATACAGAACGGAAAAAGTTACAGATTGGCTGTGAAGAAGCAGAAGCAGGAATAAAAACAATTGTACTGAAAAATAAAATAGAATTTGAAAGGAATACAAAATCAAGAACAGAGAAGATTGAAAAAGCCCTCAATGGAGCATTGCCCCCAGCCTCTGAGGAAGAGATAAAAGAAGTTAGACAATGTGTTGAAGTGGGAATGAAGATGTCAACTCAAGAAGAAGAAGATGAGGGGCAGTATTGTTAGCTCTTACATTTTCCTGCTGAAAATGCAAAGAAATAAATGTACGAGTCCTACAAAATATGCTTCTTTGTCATACAGGCTTATACTATAACATGATAGACATGATACTGGAAAACATTGCTTAATAGAAAACTGCAGGATTTGTTCAATGGGAATTAACGGGCTCGGGGTAGTTAGTTTGGATTCACGGAAACTAATATATTTTTTTCTGCAATAATACAGTATACACATTTCTGTAGTAATATTATTAGTTTGATTATAGTATTACGAATTAATTGGAGTGGAATATATTTTTCTATTTTTATTGCTTATTGCTTTAGGTACATATGTGTTTCCTGCAGGTATTGTGATGATACTTTTATAATGGACAGCCTCAGAGTAGATCTTGTCTACAACAGAATTGTTCTACAACAATATGATAAATGTGTTTGCTTAGTCGTGATTTGTTTCTAAATCTTTGAAATTTCATTTGCTGCTTCTACGGTTTGCTTCCTCCATATTTGAAAATATGACCATTTCAATATTTAAACAGGAATCTAGGTCACAGATATAAAATTAATAAAGAGCAGTGGTCCTAGTAGAGATCCCTGTGGTACTAGATTACATCACGTCAAACTAACACATCCTTATCTGTATCATCTGCTTTCTGTTTAATAATTAATTCACACTTGTTTCCCTGAATCCCTACCAGATTTGAGAATTAATTTGATTATTAACCTGTTCTTTTTATATACATTTGTAGCGGCAATGCTTATTAATAAGACAGAATTAAGTGTTGCTGTGCTTCCTAAATGAGGCCCCATCTCTCTTTCTCATCTCTGTGGTGCAGCCACAGAGAAGCTATTCATGCAGTTCTGATTTAGATTTATCTTTGAGATAAGAAGAGCTTCCAAATGGGGATGTGGCCAGCCATGCTTGGCTATCATGATCAATGGCCATTCCTGGCACCTATCTGTCTGTAAGATTCTTGGGAACATCTGGATTGCGGTCCTAGATGTCAGAGGTCATTGTGACTCATCTCTCACTTTGACCAACCAATCAGGAACCTGCAGGGCGTGGTAACCCCATGTGGGTCAGAAATGGCCACTAAACTTTCGACCAATCACCACCTGTCTTGGTCCTGGTTTAAAAGACACTGCACAGCTCAGAGACTTTGCTTCTCCGGCCACTTTTCACACCCTCAGAGACAATCACGTGACAGTGAGTGTTGTCTGGGACTGGAACCTTGTTTCAGCAAAGTGTCGGCCCAAGGAATGCCCGTACATAAATTGCTAGCCGACACCAATGTGGACGCTTCGCTTGATCACCAGAGTATACGTTTGGACTCTTGTCGACAACTTGAATACGTTTTTATTCAGCAACAGCGCTACACCGGAAGCAAACCGAGTTTCTTCCCTCTAAAAAGTGACTTGCTCGGACCCGTGGTCACGCTCTGTGCATAGAGACTTTCTACTAATCAGCCAGACTACTAGTAGGTTCCTGAGAGAGACACTGTCGGCATGTCGCCACAGCAGAAATCTCTCCTCCTAATTCGTCCATCTCCGAGCTGCACCAAGACTGGTTGGCAAAAAGCCAGAGGAAGCCGGGACGATGCCTATTGGCTATTGGACGCAGCCGCTAGCTGGTCTTGGTAATGGGTTCTGGGCAGCTGTGCTGACGCAGGAGCATGGAGGTAGGCACCTCCCGGTGGGATACTATTCAGGACCATTAGATGCTGTTGCCAAAGGGTGGGGTGGCCTTGAAGATTTAATGAAGATTTAATACTGTTTACCGATGGGTCCTTTCTGGTGCATGAGGGAGGCGGGCAGCCCTGGGAGTGCAGGAGTCTCTTGAGACCTCTGTTGGTAGAAAAGGGACAGTTACAGGACATTCAGGCTGAGGCCTCCAGAACAGAGAAATGCAAATGGTTAGAAAGGAATGTGGGGCTGCATGATAATTATGTCAACTACAGCTCAGGTGCGGGTGCTACAGCTCAAACGTCCTGCTCCTGAGGGACCTTTCATGCACTGGCAAATTGACAATTGTAGCTTGCCAGTATGTAAAGGGAAAACTGGACTCTTAAAGATTGTGGATCTGTTTTCCCGGTGGGTTGAGGCCACTGCCTCTTTAACTGCCCAGCCGCTTGGATTCTGATCAAGGGACATACTTAACAGGGAAGGTGTGTCAGGCTGTGGCTGGGTTGTTAGGGGTGAGATGGGACCTTCATTGCCCCCATCACCCTCAGTCTGCAGGAACGGTGAAACGAATGAACAGAACTTGAAAGACTGACAAGATGTTATCTAATGACTGAAGGAACACTGTGGGTAGATGCTCTGCCTACGGTCCTGTGTAGCCTGCTGGCTAAATCAAACAGAACTGTGGGACTGAGCCCATTTGAGATCATCATGGGCCAACCAATGAAACTCCCTGGAGGGCCAAATTTGGCTAATAGATTGTTGAGTTTGCTATCTAATTCTCTATTGCAGTATTGTAGGTTCTTAACTAAAGTGGTGCACGGGGCTGGTGAACAGGTGCTGGATGCTTGGGGACTTCCAGTTGTAGTGGTTTGATGGGTTTACTGAGACAATTATTAATTGTAGCAGTAATCACAAGATTGTTCGTTGGGGCTTTTAGAAAATCAATCGTCAGAACAACTAACAACGCACACACACGGGTTCAATACACGAGATACATTTATTAATATAAATTGTGCACCAAACATATACTAGTCTGCCTGGATACGAGCGGCAGACCTTACTGTGAGGGTTATCAATATACAAGGTATATAATCTCGAAGAGATGCAAACACAAAGAGATACACAACAGAGAATATATGTCAATATATATCGTTCGGTTACCAAATCGCTAATCAGTGTTATTACCCACTGTTACTCTAAACTTGGAAGTAAATACATTACTCATGAATTAAATTGATAACAACTTGTGTTGAGGTACAATTGAATTCTCAAGACGCAATGTAGAACATGGGGTTTACTTATCCACTGTGTTTGGATTTGGAATTTCCCGGCACAAACACCAAACCAGCTGACAGGCTCTGTTGGAGCCTCTGTTCCAGCGGTTGTCCAATGGGCATTGTGTCGGCGTCCTCTGGCTACCGGCCCACCAGTCGAGGTGCAGCTCAGAGTAGAACGGGCGGAGGAATCTGACTGCGGTGCGCAGGGCAGTCGTTGCTCCGAGGGGATCTACCAGCAGTCTGGCTGGCTAGTAGAAAGTCTCTATGCACAGAGTGTGACCGCGAGTCCTCACAAGTCACTCTTTTGCCTGGGAAGAAGCTGGTTCGTTCCCGGTCCAGCACTGCTTCTGAATAAGCTATTCAGGTTGTCGATGAGGGTCCAACTGTAGGCTGCTGTTGATCAAGCGGAGCATTCACGTTAGTAGAATTCTGAGTATGTACGGGATCCTCGGCCTCACGCTTAGAACAAAGTCCAAGTCCTTTTGCAGACAACAGCAGTTGTCACGTGATTGTCTCTGAGGATGCACAAAAATGGCCAAGGAGAGCCCCGATCTGAGATTGCGCTCCCTTTTTGACCAAGACACAGATGTGTGCTGATTGGTTGAGAGTTTGGCGGGCATTGGAGACCCACGTGGTATTACCACGCCCTGCCAGTCCCTGATTGGTTGGTCAAGGTGAGATATAAGTCACTTACTCTTGACACTTAGGAATGCAGTCCAGATGTCCATTCGGCACTCCCTAGACTGATAGGCGCCAATGGATGACCATTGATCATGATAGCCAGGCTTAGCTAAGTGCATCCCCGTCTGGGAGCTTGTTCCTTATCAAAAGAAAACATCTTAAATCAGCCTGCATGAATACTTTCTCTGTGGCTGCACCACAGAGATGGAGGGTGAGATGGGGCCTCCTTTAGGACAGCATACCAACGCTTAATTCTGTCTTATTAACAAGCATTGCCGCTACACAGTAGAGGGAAGACATGACCTGATACCTGACGAGTGGGTGTGAGTGAAAAAGATGCCCTGACTGACATTGCAACCCAGCTGAGAGGGACCATACCAAGTGCTACAGACTACCAACTCTGCCATCCGAATGACTGGGCGAGATCGCTGGATCCATGCATTGCACTGTCACCGAGCCACTGCACCAGAGACTGAGTGAACAGAAATAATGCTGTTGCTATTCTTTCTGTGTCTTACGGGCTTCCTAAGAGCGGCCAACAGTGTGCTTGTTAGGCCTGAGGAACATCACTCTGATATTGGGGAATATGGTATCAACACATTCTTGGCATTGTCATATCTATCAGCCACAAATTATAATCAAAGTTAATGTTGGGTCTGTATTGCTATACCGAGATCCTGATGATTGATCTCCACATGGCTGAAGTCTGTGTTTGGGTTCTGGGGTGGAACTTTGTTACAGTACCTATTTGTAGGGTTAGTATTGCTTATACAGTATGTGCAATTGTAATCGTCACTTGCGGTAAGATTTTAATCACGTCTTGCTGTAATCGTGTAACTCACAAAGTCATGGTAATGCATGCCTGTACTCCTAAAAAGGCGAAGTCTGCCTCATGTTGTTTGTGTAGTACTGAAGGGGGGGAATGAAGAAAGATAGGAAATGTGAAAAAATGGTTTACTTGTTTCTTTATGCACAAAGACTTCTTTTGGTACAAAACATTCCATGCTTAAGCTCTTTTGAGTTATGGCAGGGATGGGAGTTAACTGATAAGAGATTCCAAGCATAAGATAGAGACTCCCTAACTATGGGAAGATAAGACTGGCCATTCAAAGTGTTCAAGATCTAGAGAATGTCCAAACACAGGTGACCTTCCCCCATTACCACGGTAACAATTTGCGTCAGAAATGGATGAAGTTTGCTATATAAACTGGAGCTTTGTACCTATAATTTTGAACAACTCTTTGAATATACTGTACCTAGCATGCAATTAAACTCACTTGTTTCAACTTCATCTCGGGGTCCAGAACTTATTTGTTTGTTACAACAATGGTAACCCCCCTCAGCAAACATCCCCTTCTGTTTTAAAGATGGAAATGTTTACAATGTCAGGTGTTGCACACTTTATCTAAACTCTTAGAGACACTTCCTAGTCACCTATAGCAGTAACAATACTAACATAAATCTCAATCACAATAGGTAAATTTAAAAAATAAAATGAATGAAAATGTAGCAAATTTGTTTTTATAGGCAAATCAATACACAAATGTTTACAGTAAGAAAACATGGATTCATTTTTTGTTACTATTTCATTTCCAGAGTGCTGTTGTCAGAGTGCTCTGAGTCTCTTCACCCAGTAGATTTGTTACAGTTATGCACTGGCTGAAAACTGGCCAGGCTCCACAGCTCCTGGTTTATGATGCAACAAACCATCAGTCAGGAGTTCCTGATTGATTCACTGGCAGTGGGTCTGGAACAGCCTCTACACTGATAATCATTTTGTGTGTGTAGATGTATTTAAGTACTAAGCTTAACAGGCTATGAAACTGAAAATTGGAAATAAAATAAATTATGTTAATTAATAGTATAGCCTTTTAATATTTAATATTTTAAGCATAACTAGATAACTATTTTTATCTTGTAATATTTATTATATAAAATTTATTATATAAAATGCAATCCAATCAACTCCATTTCTAAAGACAGATCACAGACGCTATTGTGAGACACTGGGGATCTGGATGTTTTTCATTTAGATGTGTTAATCAAACAGAACCACAAAAACACTGACTACCATTATTAGTATTGACCTCAAGAGGGATGCAGGGCACATCAGTGCTGTCTCCCCTGTAACAGCACCATGATTTCATCAGTGAAACAGGCTTAATTTCCAACAATCGTCAACTCCCATTTCTCCCATTGCTGACATTTGTCTCCTCCTAGCTAGTGATGTAAAAACTGCACCGTGTTTAGATTTCTTATTCAGCACTTGAAGGATTTTAGTCTGAAACATTTTGATATTTTAATAATTTAAATGGTGTGTATATAATAAAAACCGGAAGGAAACACTTCTTACACAAACTTCTTACACAAAGCACTTCTTTTAAATAATTTGTAAGTATTTTTACCCCCAGTCTGTGAAAAAAAATGAAAGTTCAAAAATGTGGTGTCAGTTCACATGCCTTGAACAACATTCCACAGTAAATGAAAGAACATTACACATGTGATGCCTCTTGATTATTCATAGTGAAGTATGAGACCTCTCCCCCACAAAATGATCATTACTACTACTGGGAAGCTTATAATGGAGTGGAATGGTGGCACTGTGGTTAAGGCTCTGCACTTGAGGGTAGAAGGTTGCCGGTTATAATCCCATGGCTGGCAGAGAAATGCTATTCTGTTGGGCCCCTGAGCAAGGCTCCAGGGGTGCTGTATAAATGGCTGACCCCCAGCTTCTCTCTCTGCCTGTGTGTCTTGTGGAGAGCAAGATGGATTATGTGAGAAAACAAATTCCTAAAGCAAGAAATTGTATCATCCAGGTGGAGCCCCTGTTACCTGCAAAGAACTTCTGGTGAAGTGTCCAGAAAAGCCCTATGTATGTGCAAGTAATTATTATTATTATTATTATTATTATTATTAAAATTAAAGAATTGCACATATAATTTCTTTGCCTGTTTTATTAGAATTGCACACCAACACATTATTCTGCATCAACAGTTTTATATCTCCAGTCATTGTACATTTTAAATTTTTTAGAGCCAAAACAAATTTGAGTGAAGTTACTTGAATAAATTTGAATCAAACTCTGATACTTTTGTCTTGTTTTACTTGTTTTTTGTTTATTTAACAGCGCAGGAGTGGGAGGAGCCACAGTGAGTACTGGTAAAAGTCACCGCCCCATCTGAGGGGGCAGAGACACTGGTGTGAGGTTAGCGAAAAAAACCCCCACAAAAAACACAAATAGGGCTGGAAAAAGATTTTAAAAAATGCTAAAGAAAAAATACACCGCTTAGCACAGCAGTGGCCAGGCTGGACATACCCTATTTAACAGGGTCTAGTCTGGGAGAGCAGGGAGCGTAAGGCCTAAATAAAAATAAAACCTCAACCTGTCTCGGTGAAAGATGCATGGCAGGAGAGGGGGGGAAAAGGGTCAGTCTGCACCAATATAGATACACGGTGGGACCGGCAAAAAGAAAACAAAAAGGAAAAAAGAGGGCCTTATGCTCAGTCACAATCCCCTCCAGGACTGTCGGTGGAAGGTCCTCCCCTTGAGGGGGTCTGCGCATCCCTTCAGGGAGGTGCTCAGTGTATCTTTAAGTGCCCCCACAGCAGTGGTTGCTGCAGCAATCCATCGGCCTTAATCCAGGGCTCTGCCTCCACACTGAACACACCCCCATGTAATGCCACAACTGTTTCTGGGGTGGAATTCCCCAGCTTGGTTAAAAGACAAGCTTTTGCATCTCTGGAGCAGAAAAACAAACAGCGATGTCTACACACTCTAGAAAGCAAGGCTGGTAGGGCTTGATGGGTGTTGTGTGAAGTGCACTTCACCTCTCAGGTTTCCTGTTTTTATTGAAGGATAATGACCCTTGCACTCTTGGTTAGATTGAATACAAACAAGGTGTAACCTTTTGCAAAATCATTACAGTCGACCAGAACTGACTTCTGGTCAGTACATAAACAGATGTTTATCTGCTGTTTGAACTAGATTAAAATATTTACAAACACAGATCTCCCCCCCAAAAAAAAAACAGGTTGTAGTGGCTTTGCAGGTACAGTATGTGTTCGCCGTCCTAGTACAAAGCCAAGAAATTAATGCTGTAATGTTGAAAGTTGTAGTTTCCCGTGTGGCTTCCTCTAAAGGATTCATTTTCTACAACCCAAGCACAAGCATCTTTGACTGCTGCCCAAGTTGTTTTCTTGGTTATAGATTCTGCTTCTCACACAAGGGCTGTAGATTTTCAAATGGACATTGTCAAAGGGGTTCATTTTTGCTGGGCCTAAGCAGGCCTAGGAATGACATACCCATGGTGCCACTTTCACCCTTTTAACAAACAGCGATGCTGAGAGAACATTAATTCTGTATGTTCTTAATGAACATTAAAATACATTAAGTCAGCTCATTGGCCACAAGGCAGAAGGACTCTTTGTTGCTTATGAGTTTCATTTCTGCACCCAGCTCAGCATTATTTTGTCCTGGATAAAAAGGTCCACCTGGATGTGTCACAACAGGTCTTCTTTATTATTGCCGGTTGTGAATTTGGTTCCTTTTTCTGAAATCTTGGTTTGCGCCATCCAATGTAGTGACATCATGCTGTCCTGCAGTATCTCTGTAAAACAGTGCTGTAGAGAGCTGTGTTCTCAGGGTGTATTCATTGTAGTTAAGGATGGTTTCTATCAGAACCCTGTGAGATTAAAGGCTGTTGCTCTGACTGATCTCACAGTCACCAACAGTGATGCCCATCTGTCTGAAAAGCAATGCCACGGGGTAATTCAAAACGACTACCCTGGTGGTATCTGCAATCTTGTCACCATTTCCTTTGATAATATTGGTAATATTGTTTGCTAGATCATGGTGTTGTTCAAGTTCATGTAATCATTGCCGTTTCCCGTTACAAAAAATTCTTGAAAGACCTGTTAGCAGTGAGACTCCATTTAAACATTTTTCGGTGCTTGACTGTGTTGGTAATACTTTTACAAAGTCAGATTTTGTACATTCTTGTGAGCTGCAGTGTCCATGGTTAAAATATCTCACCAGTCTTATTGCGTCAGACATAGACCTTTCTTCTTTCTCACAGCCCATTTCTTGTGACTGAGTTTGATTCGACTCCATGTTTGATAAACATTAGTCCTGAACCCTGTTGCAGCTGAGGGTCCACTATTTATCACAGCATTAGCAGCATGTCTGCACATGTCTTTAGCAATATATGCTGTTGCTTTTTTATGTGCGGTTTTGCAATTTCACAACAATGTCTCAAAAAAGTACTGCTTTCCTAAATAGGGCCCTGAATATATCACTGATCCCCTCCAGTACTGGACTGGCAAGCCTTCGAAACCGGGCAATCTGTAACTGGCTTGATACTTGTGATAGTCCCAATACATGGCAGAGTCTCCATAGGGTCTAATTGGTTATTCTTCATAGGCCTGAGCTGCAACTTGAATATCACTTTCCATACGTGAAGTTGCTGGGTTTGTTCTAATCACTTCTTATTTCAGTTGTTATTGTGTTGAAAGGCTCAACATTTACAGGAACATAATGTGACTTATTGAAGGAGGGGATGATGAGCAATCCTTCTGATCCTTGGATAAGTAAACAGTGCAGGATAGGTGTGTAAGTGTCACCAAGTAGCTGGTGATGTTGTCAGTGTAGCAGGATAGGGTATTAAATTCAGGTGATCAGCAGGATGGGGTGACTTCTTCCCTCTCAAGCTGCCTCAAACCTTGTAACACGTGCCCATTCTCCTCTGAGCAAAGTGATATTTTTATCACGAGCCTCTTTAACATTTCTGCTGATGGGGTTACACTTGAAGTAAACTTTTGGATTATCAAAGTTTTGTTGTAGAACATGTTCATCACATTTATCTGTTCATAATTTGTACCTCCCTGCAGGTGTAGAAGAGTTCCAGTTCTTACAGCCATTTTCTGAGAGCAGATCAAATTCAGTATATTTGTTGAATGTATCAAAAGTGGGAGAAATTCCACACCCTTTTTAGTCTAATGTTTCTGGGGAAAGTAAGCATGAGTCAATATAAAACTTTGCCCAACTTGTCTCATAAAGGCAAGCCCCAGGCATACTTGGACAACACCTCTGTACATGTAAGCAGGTATTTAAACCCCTTGTGAAACTGCGTGTTGACTTACGTTGACAACTTTGGCCTGCCACTGCCAGCTCGTTTCACATCTCTATGGGTTTTCACAGAAAATTGACACATTCAGGTTTACATAGAGAATAGGTGTACTGGTCTGATAGCCATTATGAATCCTCCGGCCAACCGAACCTCAAACTCTCAGATTCCAGTCTATTTCATAACCTGGACACCCCATTGTCTCGGGCTCTTTAGCTGTACAGTACAAGGAGTCCAGTCTCTCCACACCGATGATGGACAGTGTGTCTGCAAGCTGACAGAAGTGGAGGAGGGACATCACACCAGGGGCACCCTACTGTCCACCTGTTACCTGACACTTTGCAGAGGGCTGTAGAGCTTACAGTATCTGCTTTTGTCTCTGGTCTCTCCATGGGAATCTGAATGAAGCAGCCCCACCCGTGTGGAAATGGTCATATGTGTCAGGTTTGAATGTTTCTTGGAGGAATTCTCACTTAAAGATTCTGTGGGTGAGATGGAATCTTATTACACTTTACTGGTTGGTTTAGCCCTTTATATTGCAGCGTTCAGAGTTCACATTACGGTATGAAGACCAGGCTCGTCTCTCCTGTTCCAGAGCTAGCTTGAGGCTCTCTCTCTCCACTGTCTCTTCCAGCCTTCAGAGTGCTGTCTGTCTGACCCTTCCAGTCAGCCCCACAGCTGTCATCTCTCTCCACACTGACTGTGCAGGGAATCCTCTGTACCCAGCCTGCAGTTGGAACAACCACTCCTGCCCCCCTTTCCCTTTGCTGTCTTGTACCAGATCTTCATATCTGGAACTTTTCATTGCAATGTCCTCTAGTTAAGAATATATTGATCATCTTCTATTTAGTTTACCTACCCTTATAGCAAAGGCAAGTTACTGTACAGAGTAATGAGGATACTATGAGCTGTACTCACTCTCTAGTAATCGAGAGGGTGATTGAAGAATAAATGTCCTATATTAAATCCTGTGCTGTCTGTGGTACACTGGTGGCTCTGGGAGATCTGACAGCCTGTGAGGGGTTAAAGTGTGAAGATGAGGCACCTTGAATTGAATTGAACAGTTGGCTACAGTTGGTACATTGTGGGTTCAGTATCTGTGGCAGGTATAACAGAAGTTCTAGTAGAGAGCTGCTTCAGTGTGTGAACTGTAAGAGATAGAGGTTAAAAACACACTCCTTTGTAAAATAACTCATATGATATTTAAACAGGTGTGTCATTGTCATGAAATTTGTATAAATGAGTTCCAAAGAAATCCAGAGAAAAAAGAGCCTCCAGATCTCACAGAACCCTGAGAGCCCAGAGACCCTGCTTGCTTGCAGGACACAACAGTGGCCACAAGGTGATGCTCATCTCAACTTTGTGCTTCAGAACTGTTTTAAAATGAGTAAAATTCGTGTGTTTTTTTAAAGAAGGATTCTACATCAAATACTTGCTTAAACTAAGTAAATAAAAGCTTACTACAGTAAGTAACTACATAATTAGTTTTAAAGCTACAGTATTACTGCCCTAAAACAGAAAATGTAATAAAGTTTAAGGAATGTGCAAGCCTTTTAATTATTTAGGGACAAACTGTTAACAGTACTGCAGTGCACTGCTAGTAATGCAACAGAAATAAAATAAAATAGTAGAAAGTAACCAAACACTTGCAGATTGCACCTGTTCTCCTAGCTCAGGCCTTTTCTAACTGTCTGTGACAGGATTTGTATACGGGAAGAAGCTTTGCATACCTGTGCCGCCTCACTGCTCCAAACACTTTAAGACTCACAGTGTGGATCAATCACTGTTCAGCTCTTTCAGAGTCACTAACACACACAGGACAATGATGTCACTGATTCTACTGCTGGGGACACTGGGGCTCTTTGTTCAAGGTGAGGATAAAAGAAAATACGTTTAAATGTTTGTACTAGCTTAATGCTCAATTTTCTTAAGACATTTGTAATGTATTCAATTATATATATATTGTACACACATTAAATAATGTCATACATTTTTAAGATTTTCATTTTAGAAAATGTCCTTATTTTATTTCAGGTTGCCATGGTTAAATTGTTCTGACTCAGTCTCCAGCTCAAACTGTTCTCCCATGAAGCTCGGTCTCAATCAGCTGTACAGCCAGTCAGTCTACTAGTGATGATGTACACTGGTACCTGCAGAAACCTGGCCAGGTTCCACAGCTCCTGGTACATGATGCAACTAACCGTTATACTGGGATTCCTGATCGATTCACTGGCAGTTACTCTGGGACAGTCTTCACACTGAAAATCACTGGAGTCCAGGCTGAAGATGCAGGAGATTATTACTGTCAGCAGGACTATAGCTACCCATTCACACAGTGATACATGTCTGTACAAAAACCTCCCTCAGCTCTACAGAAGGTTCTCGGGCTCATCGAAAGGAACCACAGAGGACTGAGACTGAGAACAGCTGCTGATACAGGTGACCTGAACTGATTTTTTAAATTTAAATTATTAAAAGATTTTAAGTATATTTCCTAAAGATGTTTTTTTCTTAAATAACAACATGGCAGGATGCTATTAACTCAAGATTGTTATAAGAGTGTGAATTGTTAAATTGTTGGATCTCTATTTTCACTGGAATGTACTGTAGCATTGTATTTTATTTTGTTTATGATACATGTACAGTATGTTATTTATTATTTGTCTTTTTTTTCATGTATTTTTATTGTATCTCTGTTATTCCGATATGCATCACAAAAAATTACTAATACCCAAGACGGTTGTTTTGGCTGTGAAGTTGACTTTGACTTACACTATGTGCCCTTTGCTCTTGTTTAATAATCTTACAATCAACAGCTTCTTACTTGGCTGTCGTATTTTGAGATCAGTGTCAAAGAGCTGGAATTTATTTTCCTGGAAATCAAGGACTTTGGTGAAAAGGACTTTGGTGAAATTCACTAAATCTGTTTTGTGCTTCTCCTGCAGCTTGTCTTTTTGTTATTGTACCTACAGTACAGTATATTTAGGAAACAAAACGAGGCCATGAATGTTTTTCCAGCCCAGACAGTGGGAGATATTTTAAGTCCAGACAGAACGTGCTATAAAAGAATTACTGCTGAGGACACTTGGGCTCTTTGCTCAAGGTGATCATTGAAACAGAAATTAATCTAAAATTGCTTGACTAAAATAAATTTAATCTTATCCTATTTAATCTTATTATTTTAGCACTATTTTAGTACTAGCATAATTCTCTCTCACAATGGGTAGATTTTAAAAAAGAAATACATGTGTTTTATTAGGCAGATCAATAAAACCTGCACAGTGCTTTAGTGTTATTTTTGAGCAACTAAAGTATTTGTGTTAGAAAAATCATGAACAAGAGATGTTTTAATCATTTTAAAATGCATCCATCCATCTTCTAAACTCTATGCAATACAGGGCCACAAGAGAACGAGAGCCCATCCTGAAAAGCAGAGGGCACAAGGTGGGATACACCCTGCACAGGACACATGGCAAACAGACACTCAAAATACCACGGGCAATTTTCCCAGAAGCTCATGATTAATAGACCAGCTTGTCTTTGGACTGTGGATCATCCAGACAAAACCCACAGATTTGTTGGGAGAACAGTTAAGTCCAAATTATTTTGTGCAAAATAATATGCATTTCCTTTTCAGTATATTGATTTGTTTTTCTCTTTGTGAATTCTGTAAAGTATTTCAGACAAACTCTTACAAAACAGTTCTGATAATTTGAAAGTAATTGGTAAGTATTTTGACATCTTCAATGTGACAGAAACTTAAAAACCTGGCAGTTAGTTCACATGTCATTAACAATCAACACTAAATGAAGACAGTACAATATACACATGCTATTTAATCATATTGTTCAGAAAGGACAGCATTACCCCCTTGTAGCCTGGTCTCATCATATCTCAGAAGCCAAGCACAGCTTGGCCAGATCAGAACCATAATGGGAGACTTCCAAGGAAGACCAGGTTCCTGCTGTCAGTGGAGCTGCTGAACCAGGATTTACAAACAATCCCAGAATGATGCTGGAGCACAAGGATGCAGTGTTGTAGGAGCTGATGTCCTTCAGATGAGACATTTAAATCAAACTCTAAACACTAACCTGAGATTTTGACATGATTGAGGTGTATAACAAACTCGTGAGTCTGTTCAAGAGAGTGGGAGTGGGAGTTTCAGAGTCATTGATTTCATTACCTGGTCTGTTGTGTACTGAAGGATCCACAGTGGACTGAGGCTGAGAACAGCTGTAGAGCTCCTATAGTTGAGCAGGGCCATTACATCATTCACTCATACAGTATACATTCATTCATCTTTGTAAAAAACATTTTTGTACATCCCTGAGATGCAGTTACATGCAAAAAGTTATATTACAGGGTCCAGTGTGCTGTTACTGAAGGTGGCATCATCCTGTAGAGCCCCAGACAGTATAACATTCCCCTGCTAAAAGCTGTAAGCACAATTTATACACTAAGGTCTGTGAAGACAGGTCTGCTGGAATCTGCTGCTGCATCATTCTGAATGATAAATAACACAGTGTTTTTGCATCTTTATCACAGGGATATTCCAAGATTCACACCATGGAGCAAACCTTGTGCCCAAGTTTACTTCATGTTTTCCTGAAGATTTTGTCCATTGTTTTTGATTAAATTAATTTCAGAATTCAAATATTGTTGTATTTTAACAGCACATGACAGTTACTGAGATATTTTGCACATTGTTGTGTTAAGTCATTGACACACAATACTCAAGGTTAAGGTTCAAACAAAATCAATCTAATGTTGTTTGACTAAGTTAACTTTAGTCCTATTATTTTTAGTCCTATTACTGTATATGTAAAAAACTATATTTCCTTTTCAATATATTAATTTGTTTTTTCTCATTGTCAATTCTGTAAAGTGTTCCAGACCTAAGACAGTTCTGATAATTTGAAAGTAATTGATAAGTATTTTTACATCTACTCTGTGATAGAAAGTTTAAAACCTGGCAGGGAATTCACATCTACACAACCATCATCACTAAATTAATAAGAACTGATTGGTCATATTTTTTACAAATGACAACCCACCTGTAGCCTGGTCTCGTCAGATATCAAAAGCTGACACAGCTGGGCCAGATCAGAACCATATCATTAAAATAAACTCTAAATACTCTGTCCCAGAAAGTGGGGTTGTGTTTTAATGTCCTGGATACATTCTGAATTTTTTTAGCTGATCTGTTGTTTACTGGAGGCACCACAGTGGAGTGAGGCTGAGAACTGCTGTAGAGCTGCTATAGTTGGGTGGGGTCAGTACATTTAAATGTAAAATATATTTTATTTAAGGCATTTATAATTCCCTGCGATGTGGTTGCATGCAAAAAAGTCATATTTGGAAAGTTTAAAACATACAGATGCAGCCATTCAAAGTGCGCGGTACAGACACGTACAGACACGCATCGTGACGCGCGATGACGCAAAATACCGCGGTATGTTATTGGTTGACTGACAGGGGCACTCGTGGTCCGTTGGTCGGTCGTAGAAAGATTTACAGTAAATGTCTTTACTGTGCCCGTTTTAGCATTCAATATTTATATGGAATTTTACCACTGAAGGGAAATCTTAGTAGCTGAGCATAAAAAGAATAGGAGCATACTGTAACGCGTGTGAAGGCCATAAACAATATTAATTTTGGAACTTAAACATACAGTAAATGGCTGGTCTCGGTACTTTAAAGAAAACATACACACCAGTATTCCATTTCTCCCTAAACATTTTAAGCATCGAAGTCTTTAACTAACGTGATACAGGAGTCAACAAGCATACTTTTAGAATTTGATTAAAAGGGAATATAATATGGAATCGTGTATCTAAAGAAATTAATAATGATATAATTATATTCATGTACCGCAACACAAGAATAGTACACGCTGTACATTGTCTGTTGATAATGTTTCTGTAGTGCTTTTTCAGCACTCTGCATGTGACCTTGCCGGTGACGCTGTGGGTTTGGTTCCTAACTCCCACATCACATGCTCCATGTTTGAATCCTGCTGGAGCCATGACTTTTTTTTTTAACAAACATTTCCTTGAAAAAATAAAACGTTTCCCTGGCTCAGAGATTAAATAAAACCTCACTCGCACCAAACAAATTTATATTTCTAAATATCACAACATGATTGAATTTAAGTAATTTTAATAACAATGAATAGTCACCTAGGCATTACAATATAAACATTTATATTGATTTAAATCGCGTTTTGATTTAAATCGCAAACGCGGGTTTAAATATATGTGTTTTTTGATTCACAATCAGACAAATGGAACATAAATTGATATCTTTGTCTTCTAAACATCTTAATAACCTTTCAGCATAGCTTTCTCCCCGTTTAGATTTATTTTTCTTGGGATCTTGGGATCAAATGTGGAAAGATTAGATTGTAATCGTTTTTATTTTTAAAATACATTTTAGAAAAGTGTAATCTATACTAAAAAGCTGTACACCACCAGCTATAAAGAGAGAGAGAGAGAGAGAGAGAGAGCACAGCCAGGAGAGACAGGCATCGCGTATCTAAGGAAATAGCAGTATAACCTTGTTCAT
Organism: Lepisosteus oculatus; assembly: GCF_040954835.1. Taxonomy (NCBI): domain Eukaryota; kingdom Metazoa; phylum Chordata; class Actinopteri; order Semionotiformes; family Lepisosteidae; genus Lepisosteus; species Lepisosteus oculatus. The sequence goes on from NC_090713.1 coordinate 13,482,575, forward strand.
GCACAAACAGTGGCATTAATTTGGGTGTCTCTTGCCAGAAAGCTCTAAATTGCATTTTGAGTGTGGTTTTTGACTTTTTTTAAATTGCAACCCATAAATAAAGCTGATACTGTTTAGACTTCTAATTATTTTAAACTGTATTACAGCAGCAAAATGCACAATGCAAACGTAAATTGCAAAAATGCACTTGGAATCTGTCCAAGTCCTACTTTGTCAGGCATTTTTTTTTACTGTAACGGACATAAAAACTCCCTTGCTTTTAACAGAGCGTTTCATAATTTCTAACTACGAAAATTATTTAAACTGTGACATTATCATTCAACCAGAGCTCGAAATATCACAAGGATCCTCAAGAGCACAGCAAAGACTGTATTAAAAGTATATAAGTGACATACTTTAGATCTTTTTTCTGAACCGGGGAAAATCTGATCATGTTTCTCTATAACAATAATAAAATACATTATTTTACATATCACCTTTATGTGATATCACCTTAAAGACAGCACATACAAGGGTTAATTGCACAATGGACCGCGCAAAGAAATTTAAAATAGTCTTCTTTAGGTGTGAGGGCAGGAGTGGATCGCAGCAGGCATAATCAGCAAATTAGGAAAACAAAGAACAGGACAGGTGAGACGTGTATCCAGAGAGTGAGTGATCAGAAAAAGAAACAGCTGTTGCGCCCAGGTTTTACGCTCTCTCTATGCTCTCTCTCTCTAATCTAAGTGGTGAGAAAGCTGTGCTCAATGATATTTAAGGGACTTAAAAGTAAAAGGAGATGCTTCATATTGCTTGACTAATTTTAAGAACTAAGTTATAAATGCAGACGTTCTCTCTTAATATCTAATATCTTTTAGATTTTTATAGAGAAAAAGAGGCTGTACAGTATGCATTAAAATATAAACATTTACTGTCAACCTTTAAATCAACAATTGATTTAAAGACGATCTGTCAAAGCGCAATGAAACTTATTACTCGATTCTTATGGACTCCCAGTCCCGTCAGGGATTAAAAAATAACATGGATTTGCGTATCTAAAGAAATAAAAGTATACAGTAACTATGTTCAAGCACAAACAATAGCATGTTACATTATTAATTTGGGGATCTCCTCTTGCCAGAAAGCGCCAAATTGCATTTTGCCTCAACACTCCATACTCAACAACGATAATTCACAAACAGCCAGAACATGTAACTCCACATTCCCAAATAGACCTAATTTCCATAGCCCTTATGCAAAACCAATACCCCTCCCCTGTTCTCTCTCTCCGCTGGTGTTTGTAATCGTTTTTATTTTTAAATAAATTTTAGCAAAGTCATGTATTTTAAAAATCTTAAGATTTCTTTATTTATGTCTTTATTTAGTGGTTTCATTAGTGACAAAGGCTAAACTTTCTTGGAAAAATGTCTTTTATGTAAACCATGATTGCTATTAATTCATTTAGGGCTAGAATATGTTCATTGTCTTCCAATGAAAGAAGGGTTCCTTCGCCGTAGTCGGTTTGACATTAGAAGCTTGCCATGCCCGGACTGTTACACCAACGCATTAGCATGTTAAAGCGATTTCATTGAGGAGCCTAGCTTTCTTAACTAGTAAGTACTGTACTTCCTTGGTTTTGGAGGGGGGAGGTGTCTTTCGCTGGAAATCTCGCCCCCTTCTACTTTGAAAATACTTGTGAAACCGGTTTAAATCCTCACAGCCAGCACTCCCGCTGGCCGCCCACGTGTTATGCTCTTCATTAATGTCTAAGCCGGAACACATCATTATATCTCATTTTGTATTTCTTTAAAAAAAATTGTTTGCCCAGCCTAACAGTATTGTTGTTATTGTTTTTATCCTGTAAAGCGTTTTGAGGTGCCAGCTTTAAAGGCGCCATATACAATAAAGTTCATTATTATAACTATTGTTAATTTGCTGGACAGAGAGGTGAATATTATTATGCAGAAGTCAAAGATAGCGATTTACGTTGCATTGTGCATTGTGCTGCTGTAATACAGTTTTAAATAATTTAAAGTCTAAACAGTATCAGCTTTATTTATGGGTTTTAAATAAAGGTGATTTAAACGCGATTTAAATCAATATAAATGTTTATATTGTAACGCCTAGGTGACTATTCATTGTTATTAAAATGACTTAAATTCGATCATGTTGTGATATTTAGAAATATAAATTTGTTTGGTGCAAATGAGGTTTTATTTAATCTCTGAGCCAGGGAAATGTCTTATTTTTTCAAGGAAATGTTTGTTAAAAAAAAGTCATGGTTTCACAGTGGGATTCAATCACAGACCATGTGATATGGGAGTCAGGAACCTAACCCACAGCGCCACCAGCAAGGTCACATGGAAAGTGCTGAAAAAGCAATACAGAAACATTATCAACAGACAATGTACAGCGTGTACTATTCTTGTGTTGCGGTACATGAATATAATTATATCGTTATTAATTTCTTTAGATACGCGATTCCATATTATATTCCCTTTTAATCAAATTCTAAAAGTATGCTTGTTGACTCCTGTATCACGTTAGTTAAAGACTTCGATGCTTAAAATGTTTAGGGAGAAATGGAATTACTGTTGTGTATGTTTTCTTTAAAGTACTGAGACCAGCCATATACTGTATGTTTAAGTTCCAAAATTAATATAGTTTATGGCCTTCACACGCGTTATAGTATGCTCCTATTCTTTTTATGCTCAGCTACTAAGATTTCCCTTCAGTGGTAAAATTCCATATAAATATTCAATACTTAAACGGGCACAGTAAAGACTAAATATATACAGTACAGTTTGTATACAGTAATATGTTTATGTTCCTAAATCAATCTCTTTTATGAGCATGTGAAAGGCATGGTGAATCGATTCTCAAAAATTACTGTACTTAAACCTAATTCTAAATTTTAACCTGAGATCATGACTTGAGTGGGGTTATTAAAGACCCCATGACACTGTTGAAGAGACTAGGGATGTGATCTCCGGTGAGCTTGATTCATTCTTAATTTCCTCATCTGATCTGCTGTGTACTGGGGGTATAATCATAAGGTGTCGTGGATAGATATTGTCCTTCTATGTTGGATGAACTGGTTTCATAAACTTTTACAATAAAAATAGGAAACACTGAGCTAGAGGTACCCATTCATGAAAAAATGACTATGTTGACACTTCATCTACTGTATATCTTCTGGACTTATGCAACACATTCTTAGGGTCATGGTGATGACCTATTGAAGATGCCATTCCTTCAGTTATCTGTGTCTCTACACACACAACACCATCACATCAGACTGTCACATACTCACTTCCAAATGAAACATCATATTTCCTTGACATATCACATATTACTAAAACAGTGTGATCGTTTTAACATCTAAATTAAAATTGCTACCCACTCTGCATCATTTTTCTGTGTTCAGTGCTTCTTTGTCTGTTCATTGTAATGATTTGATGATTTGAAATTACAGGAAAAATTAGAAACTGAAATACCAAATGGTAAGAGTGATTTTATGGCTACTAGTGATACTGGACAATATAAAATCAATATTGGCAAACTGCTGTGTACAATGTATACAGTACAAAGTTTGATTCTTTGTGAATGACACTTCCTTCAAAGCAACACAAATTAAAGCAAATAGCAAAAAGTAGCCAAACCGTAGAATTGCACCTGATTCCAAGCTCTTTTTCTAACTGTCTGTGACAGGAAGGAGCTTTGCATATCTGTGCTGCCTAACTGCTCCAAACACTTAAAGACTCACAGTGTGGATCATTCACTGTTCAGCCAGTGACTGCAACAGATGAACTGAAAACTGTTGGGTTGATTAGTCATATCAGTAATACATACTATAGTACAACTGCAACATAAGCCTGAACAATTTCATTTTAATTATGAAATACATTGCAGAAATGTTCCCGAAAGACACGTGTCATCAGTAACAATGTGGCAGGATGCTATTAACCCTGAATATGACAGATATGACTGTGTGGATTTTTTTTTGTTTTTACTTCTTCTTCCCAACAGGAACCATTGTGAGCAAGTAACTTTACTGGCTCTTTTGGGTGTCAAATAATTTGTCAGCATACCGCATACCCCTCCTCCCTCCCAGCCTTTGTTCTCCCCCTACATTACCTTTGCCTACTACATTGTCTCTCTCACACCTAAAGAAGGCTCCATGGCCGAAACGTTGTGTTTTTTCTCTCTTCTCTTTTTCAGCATGGAATAAACCTATTACTTGTTCCATGGTGCGGTAATGGTGAGCTTTGCTAATTTTTGGCTCTGGTTTAGGGACAATGAATTATTATTATTACACTTAGAATTAAGGGCTATGAAATGTTTATAATAATCTTAGTTTGTCTTGGCCTAGACGTTTTCACTTCTGTGTAAAAGCAGAGGAATGTTAAAGAGGCCCTACTCAGACAGAACCATCTAGTGATATACTGTACAATACCAATGGGCTCCATTGAGTCAAGTCAGGAAAATGGATCAGAGTCCACTGTCCATCACCCCAAGGTCCAAGGCGGACACCAGGACTATACCTGATAACTTCCTATCAGCAACTTTTATGTCACATCCTAAATGCTAGAACCCAACTTATTTTTGTTGGTTTCTCTTCTATCTTCAAATAACCTGGCCCTCTGACTTTACCAACCATATGACTCCAAGCAGACCATGTCAACTTCAACTTTTCTCCAAGAAGCCAGGCAGAGAAAGTGAGTCAGTAAAGAGTAGAAGTCTGCCCAGATATTCTTTCTGGAAAAAAAAGAAATCTTAAGGTTTGCAAACCCACTGTTCATTTTCATCTTATCAATGAAATAAGACAGTTGGATATTTTTTTGTTGACGTTCTGAATATTAGAATATTCAGTACCAAGCTATAACTGAAATAAACCAGTTTTCTCTCATCTGTCTAATGTGTGGCTGGTCCCACGAAAACAACTGTGCACAGACTTCTGGCAGAGCTGCCCTCAGCAAATGCTAGGCAAAGCTTTTTCTCCCCCTATCTTAACGCAAGGACATTCTCAGCAAAGTGCAAGCTGCTACTCAGTCAGACTACAAATTAACTTAGCCCAGCTTCATCTTTCTAGCAGGTGTTTCGGAACTCAAAACATTTGGCCAACGGGTCCTTGAGTATAAAATGTTTTTATTTTCATTATAATTCTTGAGAGTTGAACATGTTTACATAGAGGTGTTGTGCATATTAATCTGTATCTAAACAAAGTTTCCTCAAGGAAACTATTTCAAAAAGACAAACTGGACTTTCAAGTACTACAGCAAGAAGAAGATGACAACTCTGAAACTCTTCCCTGCCATCAAGAGGGCCTTTCCTTTATGGATGGAACATATAAATGTGGGAATCAAAGAGGTTTTTTACTTGCAGTCTTAGGATTACATGCTCTTTATTGCATTCTATTGTGTGATTAGGTTATTAAACAATAAAACACCTAAATAGATTTAATAGATTTAATTTTTAAAAGTTCTAAATCTGGTGTGTATTTTTTCTTTAAACTACCAAGACCAGCCATATACTGTACAGTACAGTTTACATGCAGTAATACTGTATGTTTATGTTCCTAAATTAATATATTTTATGAGCATGTGAAAGGCATGGTGAATCGGAGATTCTCAAGACTTACTTTGTATGATTGGAAACGGATGCGTGATTGGCTCAACTAAATGCTGTGGTGTTACTTTTTGTCAATGAAAAAATAAAGTCTTTTCGTTTACAAAGACAGTTAAAAAGAATGTGAACCAGGGTAATACTTTGAGTTTACAGCTTGTCCAAGGTCATTCATTATAAATACTATTAGTATTATACTGGGGCAGAGCGGTGGCTCTGTGGCTGGAAAGTTACCTGTTCAAATCCCACATAGACAGGGGAATCCTACTCCATTGGAGCCCCTGAGCAAGGCCCTTAACCCCAGCTGCTCCAGGGGCGCTGTACAATGGCAGACCCTGCACTCTGACCTCAGGCTCTCTCCCTGTCTGTGTCTGTCTGTTTGGATTGTTCGCCCCAGACTCACTTCCCTTGGATACCTGCACTTTTTGGACACGCCTCCTGTCTCCATCCCTTCTCCTGCATGACTTTATTCCTACTGTGTCTTCACCAACCGGATCGTGTCGTCTGCATAGGGTCCGGAAAGAACTGCTGCAGTACGTGACAGTTCTCATTTGTTCTCAAGTGTAAAAAGAGGTAATAATTCTTAATAATTCTGTCGCATTAACTAAATCTTCAGTTTATTCTGCCAGACAGTACATGAATATAATTATATCATTATTAATTTGTTTAGATACGCGATTCCATATTATGTTCCCTGTTAATAAAATTCTAAAAGTATGCTGTTTTTACCAATAACGAGCGAATTCACAGAAAAGGTTAAAACATTATCACTTTTTACAAAGTATATAAACTTAATATGGTCAGAAGAAGCACATAAAAATGTTTCCGAAATAACCACATGTAAGACTTTGATGCTTAAAAAGTTTAGGGAGAAATGGAATACTGGCGTGTATTTTTTCTTTAAAATACCAATACCAGCCATATACAGTTTACATAATATGTTTATGTTCCTAAATTAATATCGATTATAAGCATGTTAAACATGGGGAATCGGAGACTCTCAAAACTTACTTTGTATGATTGGAAACAAATACATGATCGGATCAACGAAATGCTGTGGTGTTGCTTTTTGTCAATGAAAAAATAAAGTATTTTAGTTTCCAAAGACGGTTACAATGAAAGTGGACCAGGGTAATACTTTGAGTTTTCAGGTTGTCCAAGGTCATTCATTATTAATACTATTAGTAATGTCTTCGGTAAAGACTTTGATGCATAAAATATTTCTGCATAATTAAAATATTTATGATAAAGGGGGTAGGATGTGTACTTTTGTCCAACTGAGCAATCTTGCTTTCATAAAATATACCAACTTTTTGATGTATAATGATTAACATGCTGTTATACACAGTTTAAATTTAAAAGTCTAAAGAGTATAAAACTTAAATTCTTAATTGAATAAAGATTGTCCCTTAGCAGTGATCGGGATTCGCAGAAAACCAAATGTTTTCTGGTGACAGCTCAAATGCTGTATAGGAGAGCTTAAGCTTTATTACCTCCACCTGCCGGTTTTACAAGGTTATTCCAGATACTATTAACACAATCTAATTTGTATAAGGTATATTGCGGTACCCAGAGAACTGCAGCTCCTACAGCTCACAGTGACTGTCTGTGCTGGGAGAACAGATGTCACTGATGGAGTCTGATTCACAGTAATCTGTCCACTGGAACCTGGAATGAAATAAATGTATTACTGGTAATATAATTTCTTAATGATATGCGTGAAATGCCCAGAATTTAATTATTTCATCATCTTGCAATTAGTTTTAGTGTTGAAAAATAACAGAAAATGTCTCTGCATTGCAAATTTCCTTACTTCATTTCTTTGCATTAATTTAATTTCTACTCACCATGAAAGTGCCCAGATGAAGATAGTGATGAAAGTCATTGTTGTTGTGGGTTCTGTTGCCATGAAGGGCAGCTCTCAGTCATGAAGTGTTAAACTCACTGGGCTATATACACTCCCAGAGCATTGAAGCATGTCCTGCCAATGCAAAGTGTCTCTTCTATGCAATTTTGCCTTTATAGATCAGTCATTTCAGCCAAGAAGAGGTATAAACACAGTTTGTGCACTGTAAGGACATGGTCTGTGAGGACATGTTTGAATCTGGTCCTGCATCATTCTCAATGATAAATAAAACATATTCATTACAGGATAATTCCAGGAGTTCCGATAGACAACTAACTTTGTGCCCAATTTTACCTCATGTTGAAGTAAGAAACACAGTGTTAATTATTCACTCTTCAGCCCTTTCAAAGTCATTGACACACAGGACATCATTGACTCAACCTATTATTTTTTAATAAAGTTAACCTTAGCCCTGCCAACATAATCACAAACAGTAAATTTAAAAAAAAAAACTAATTGAGATGTAGAAATATGTTTTCTTAGGCAATAGAAAACACAAATATTTACAGCTAGAAAGCTTTAACAATTCGTTATCTGTTACTATTTACTATTGTCGCTATTTAATTTCCAGTGTCCTGTTGGTGGATTGTTCTGACTCAGTCACCAGCTCAGCTTGTTCTCCCAGGAGAAGCTGATTCTATCAGAGGTACTGTATATCCAGCAGCTCTGTTACCAGTGGCATTATCAACTTCCTCCACTAGTACCTGCAGAAACCTGGTCAGCCTCCACAGCTCCTGGTTTATTTTGTTCCATGTTCCAGTGAAAAGATTACTGTGACTCAGACTCCTTCAGCGACATCTCTTCTCCCTGATCAGATAGTGAAGAATGAGCTGTAAGACCAGCAGTTCTGTGGGTGAGCGTTATTATGGTGGCTCATGAAAGCCCTGTCTTGCTTGGTACCATCAGAAAACCTTGAGAAGCTCCCAAACTCCTGATCTATGGTGCTACAATCCGTCAGTCAGGGATCCCAGAGCGTTTCAGTGGCAGTGGATCTGGAACTGACTTGACTCTGACCATCACTGGAGTCCAGGCTGAAGATGCAGGAGATTACTACTGCAAAATTTCATTGCAAATAAACCAGAGGGAGAAGCAAGTCCATGTACATTTTGCAGCACTGCACATAAGGAACACTAAACCCGCAGTTCCAGCAAAGCTATCGGTAACTTGGTGGTAGTCTCATTGTAAACTGTAACAGGTTGTTCATACAGTGAAATGATCATTGCTGTCTGGTAATTATTAGATAATTTGCTATAATTTGCTATCTCATAATTACCAGATAACTCAGATTTTTGGGGGACAAAAGAGAAAAGGACTCTGCTCTTAAGTGACTCTTAAGTACACCTGTTTGTGCACATGGTGTGTCTCAGGAACAGACTGCAAGTCAGACAAGGAGGAAGAAACTCAGTTCACTCCTTCGGTATGACTGCTAACACTGAATATACACCGATAGTCCCAACTATATTTGTTTGATTGATCACAAGGAATTGCAGGTGGGAAGAGAGTAGCAAGACTTCTCTTGTGCTGAAAAGACTTGGGGAGAATTCTACTTGTATATGGACACACTCTCAGCCTGGTGTCTAATTTTGTAGTGATGCAGCTGCTTACTTTGTGTGACTCTCATCGATAATCAGAATGAGGAATCAGTACCAGAGCAGGAAGAATGAGGCTCAACTGAGGAACAAGTGGAAGATGAAGCAGGCAGGGCAGGCAGCAGTTAAAACAGGCAGAGCTCTGGATGCACAGCAGGGGCAGAGGTCGACAAGGTCAAGGCTGGAAAAAAGTCAGGAAAAGTTTGTCGGCTGAGAGAAAGTAAAAGACAGCTTCATTACTACTCACTGGCACTGAACATGAGCTTAAAGTCTGAGCACCAAACAGGCAGGGAATTACCCATGAATAGTGAGCCTAACTGGATGATTGCAGTGCACCTGATTGATAAATTGCTGGAGGCTGAGAGATGTGTCCCCAGTGAGTTTGCACAGAGTTGGATACAGACTGAGACCCTGTGTGAATGCACTGGTTGCCAGGAGCAACACCAGGACGCGAGCAGCTCCCAACCCAACCAAGACTGAAGATGCAGGAGATGATTACTGTCAGCAGAGAAACAGCTTCCCTCTCACACAGTGATTCACGTCTGTACAAAAACCTCCTTCAACTCTACAGGAACTGCTCTGACTCATCAATAGGAACCAGAGTGGAGACTCAGAACAGCTGCAGAGCACATACAGTAGTACTGAACATAAGTGAGCTTATACATAGTATACAGATGTGTAATATATTGTTATTTATCTTAATGTAAAATTCAATTTTTTATGCTAGAGACATTGGAGCTTTTTGCTCACATGAAGATTAATTACATTAATAATTTCGTAGTACTCAAAGTTAACTTTAGTTACAATTTAATTTTAATCACCAATGTTAAATTTTAAGTTGTTTAATGGAAATGTGCAAGTAAATGTGTTTCACATGCAAATCAAAACACAAACATTTATTACAAACACAAGCATTAAAAGTTTGTTCTTACCAATTCAACTCCAGAGTCCTGTGGGTAGATTGTTCTCTCCAGCTCAGTCTCAATCAGCTAAACAGCCAGTCAGTTTATCAACAATGATCCACTGGTACCTGCAGAAGCCAGGCCAGACTCCACAGCTCCTGGTTTAAAATGAAACAACCAGTCAGTCTGGGGTTCCTGATCAATTCAGTGGCAGTGGGTCTGGAACAGCCTTTACACTGAAAACAACTAAGATCCAGACTCAAGACACAGAAGATAACTACTGTGGACAGGGCTGGAGCTTTTCTTTCACACAGTGGCATACTTCTATATGAAAATATTCCAGATGTACAGGTTTACAACTCTACAGGAGCTGCTCTCCTGTCTCATCCACAGGAACCAATCCCCGATGTTAATGTCCAATGTTAATGTCCAATCCCTGAATGTGAGGAACCATGGAGAATGACAAGCCAAACTCCAAGAACAGGCACTCAACGGACTTCAGAGGGTTTTGGGGGAGGAAGGTTTGCAGGCTTTGGTTATGAAGCTGTCTGATGAGGAAGGCTCCTGCAGTGAAAGCCCGTAGGGCTGTACAGCAGAGGGCGGAACGGGCCATATTGTGAAGAAGACAACTGAAAAGAGGCAACAAGAGAAAACCTTCCTTGTATATTCAGTGCCCTTTGAAGGCAGCGGACAAACAAAAGAGCTCTTAAGTACTGTGCAAAAGTATGCAGCATTATTACAGGGAATTATCCTTAAATCATGTTATTTAATTATATGATAAGGATGCACATGATTGAAAGATTGATGAAGGTTTTCATGTGGTTGGAGAGGGTTGAGAATGCACAGGTTGCTTGGAGCAACACCTGTACGCAGGCTGCCCCCAGCCTGGGCGTAACACAGAGGTGCTACAATTGCATTGAAAAGAGCTGGGCTTGTAACACTGAACCTAATACTACAATTGCCATCAAACATATTTCTTCAATAGATTTGAAGTATCTCTTAATGTCTATTTTATCTTGTGAAACGTATTGTTTAATGTCCAATTACAACCCATTCAACTCATTTGTGAAGACAGAACACAGAAGCTACTGTTAAAGCAGAAGAAATTTGTTTCTAAATGACATGATAAACAAGACTCAATCTATCAGAATGACAATCAGATGAAGCAGGAGCTTGAAGAAACATGAAATGCTGAATATTTTTCCTTCACGTATCATCAAATACAGTACAACTACAATAAGAAATACAGGCTACAGTTATTAAAACTGACCTCAAGAAAGAGACGGAATGTTATTTCTACCATACAGATGAAGCCATCTTGAATGTGAAAGGTGTCAGTTGGTATATTTCGTAGGCATCATCGTGTCCCGGACAGAACCACAGCCAAAATACTACCTGCTGACCAAAAAGGAATAAATATTGAATAGATTAATTCCTGATGAAGTTCTGAACATTTGATGTTTAACTCAAATTTGATATAATCCAAAATGACACCTTAGTGTTTATTTACATAATGTATATGTAGAAAAGGCTTGAGACAATGTAATTTTCTGATATTTTGATTGTTAAATACTATATAATTTACTTACTATAATATTCTAGATATACAGTAGATTTTCACATGAAACATATGCTAGAACATTTTGGATCATAGTTATCATTAACTAACTTCAAGAAAAAAAAAACACATTAACACAGTAAATTACAAAAAGTGATAGACGTGCCCAGAATATGAGGAATATATATATAGATATACAGTGCCTTGCGAAAGTATTCGGCCCCCTTGAACTTTTCAACCTTTTGCCACATTTCAGGCTTCAAACATAAAGATATATTTTTTTTATTTTATGTGAAGAATCACCAACAAGTGGGACACAATTGTGAAGTGGAACGAAATCTATTGGATTTTTGAAACTTTTTTAACTAATAAAAAAATGAAAAGTGGGGCGTGCAAAATTATTCGGCCCCCTTGCGTTAATACTTTGTAGAGCCACCTTTTGCTGCGATTACAGCTGCAAGTCGCTTGGGGTATGTCTCTATCAGTTTTGCACATCGAGAGACTGAAATTCTTGCCCATTCTTCCTTGCAAAACAGCTCGAGCTCAGTGAGGTTGGATGGAGAGCGTTTGTGAACAGCAGTTTTCAGCTCTTTCCACAGATTCTCGATTGGATTCAGGTCTGGACTTTGACTTGGCCATTCAAACACCTGGATACGTTTATTTGTGAACCATTCCTTTGTAGATTTTGCTGTATGTTTGGGATCATTGTCTTGTTGGAAGATAAATCTCCGTCCCAGTTTCAGGTCTTTTGCAGACTCCAACAGGTTTTCATCCAGAATGGTCCTGTATTTGGCTGCATCCATCTTCCCCTCAATTTTAACCATCTTCCCTGTCCCTGCTGAAGAAAAGCAGGCCCAAACCATGATGCTGCCACCACCATGTTTGACAGTGGGGATGGTGTGTTGAGGGTGATGAGCTGTGTTGCTTTTACGCCAAACATATCGTTTTGCATTGTGGCCAAAAAGTTCGATTTTGGTTTCATCTGACCAGAGCACCTTCTTCCACATGTTTGGGGTGTCTCCCAGGTGGCTTGTGGCAAACTTTAGATGAGACTTTTTATGGATATCTTTGAGAAATGGCTTTCTTCTTGCCACTCTTCCATAAAGGCCAGATTTGTGCAGTGTAAGACTGATTGTTGTCCTATGGACAGACTCTCCCACCTCAGCTGTAGTTCTCTGCAGTTCATCCAGAGTGATCATGGGCCTCTTGGCTGCATCTCTGATCAGTCTTCTCCTTGTCTGAGCTGAAAGTTTAGAGGGACGGCCAGGTCTTGGTAGATTTGCAGTGGTCTGATACTCTTTCCATTTCAAGATGATCGCTTGCACAGTGCTCCTTGGGATGTTTGAAGCTTGGGAAATCTTTTTGTATCCAAATCCGGCTTTAAACTTCTCCACAACAGTATTACGGACCTGCCTGGTGTGTTCCTTGGTCTTCATGATGCTCTCTGCGCTTTCAACAGAACCTTGAGACTATCACGGAGCAGGTGCATTTATACAGAGACTTGATTACACACAGGTGGATTCTATTTATCACCATCAGTCATTTAGGACAACATTGGATCATTCAGAGATCCTCGCTGAACTTCTGGAGTGAGTTTGCTGCACTGAAAGTAAAGGGGCCGAATAATTTTGCACGCCCCACTTTTCATTTTTTTATTAGTTAAAAAAGTTTCAAAAATCCAATAGATTTCGTTCCACTTCACAATTGTGTCCCACTTGTTGGTGATTCTTCACATAAAATAAAAAAAATTATATCTTTATGTTTGAAGCCTGAAATGTGGCAAAAGGTTGAAAAGTTCAAGGGGGCCGAATACTTTCGCAAGGCACTGTAGCACCTTGCCAGGGACCTTACAGAGTGAATTCCAACTTGTGCCTGTAGCTTGCCTGGCTCCCCTGTACCCCTGTACCGCATAAAGCAGTTTTGAAAATGGGGATTCAAAGTTGCTACTATTCAGATTAGCAATACAGTGTGGCAAAGGAGACCAAGTCACTTACTTCAACAAAGGTTAGTGTTAGAAAAGCTTTTAGAGCACAAATTTCTGGTTGCAGCTTATATTTGTAAACATAGTACATACAGTATGAACTATGACACGCTATGGTTTACCTCATAGGTATTACCAGTCACATATGCATTTATTGTTGTGAACAAAGCACAATACGTGTTTAGAATAATAGCTATACTTTTAAGAATTGTGATGTGAAAGAAGAAAGAAAATATTTGAATATCAAAACATTTATACTCAGAGATCCATTGGCCCAACATCTTTGATAAGTAAAACATTCTGCTGAAAAGACTAAGCTGGTTGGATTAGTCTGTGGTCTGACTTGTTAGCTGCTATCTCTGTCCTGGGAGTTTCCTGAGTACAGACAGGAGAGGAAGAGGGAAAGAGAGCTTTGCTTTGCTCTGGGTTTCAGGCAACTCTGTCAAAAGTTAGTGTGGCTAAACCTTGGTCTTAAAAAGCAGTCTATGCATTGTGTGTTTCTGAATATGCTCACATATTCAGGATGCCAACAGAAAAATGTCTTATTTAATTGATCACACAAAAATAACAGTGGGCTCATGAACACACAAACTTATTAAAAAATTTTTCTGTTTCAGAAAGAATATCTTGGGCAGAATTCTGCACTTTATTTACTCTGGATCCTGACTCAGACTGCTTGCAGACACATGGTTGGTAACGTCAGAGCCAATTTACTTGGAAAGAGATGAGGAGCCAGTTAGTTAATGAACAAAAAAGAGTTGGGTTCTTGATTTTAAGGTACAGTACACATCATCCTGCAGGTTCCTCATTGATGTATCTTCCTTTAGGTGATGAACAGTGACCTTGGACCAGTGGTCTTGACTTGATTGAATACATATGCACTGTATATCTTTATATGTACAGCATTGGATACAGCTTTACAATGTCTTTTATCAGAGAGATGTATGCATGTGCACAGAGGACCAAGTTGTCTGTGTCAAGGCAACACAACAATTATTAGAAATCTCTTATAAGTATGATCTTCTTCTCCCGAATCAACTACTGTTACACTCTACTCACTGGGGTTTCTAAATCCACACTGAACAAACAGCAGTATGTCCAAAATTCAGCAGCCAGAATCCTGACCAGGTCAAGTACAGGTGATCACATTACTCCTGGAGTCTTTGCACTGGCTTCCTGTCAAGTTTCGTGTCAACTTCAAAAATCTCCTGCTCACCTATAAGGCTCTGCATTGCTTGGCACCTCCATACTTGTCTGAGCTATTATCGCCCTACTCCCCACCTTGAAACCTTCACTCTTCTAATTCTAGACTCCTTACTGTCCCCCAAGCCAGTTTACACTCTATGGGTGACAGGGCCTTTTCCTGTTATGTCCCCAAGCTCTGGAACTCTCTCCCCAAGGATATCAGAGAGTCACCTTCTCTAAACACCTTCAAATCCAGACTCAAAACCTTCTTCTTTAGAAGAGCCTTTACTTAACTGGTCTTTACCTCTCTGCTCCTACTGTACTTAGTACCACCATCTACTGTGTCTCTAACTGTGTATTCTCATCATGCTTATCTTGTTTTTTATTGTTGTTGTCATTCTGTAAAACACTTTGAGAAGCCACCTTTAAAGACGCTATATAAAATAAAGTTTATTATTATTATTATTAGTATTATTAGTAGTAGTAGTAGTACTAGTAGTAGTAGTAGTATAGGCTTTGATGCTACAAATATTAGGGTCAAAATACTTTGACTGTAACACTTTTTAATTTTAACTTCATAATTTATTTAAGACTCTCTTAATGAACTTCTATTAACTTCTATTCTCACAGACAATTATATGATGACATTAAAATACATTTTCAGCATCTGGAAAATTGAGAGATGACCTCAGGAGTCAGGAGATATTTTTCAAATGGAAATATGAAGATGTACTAATGTTTTTATATGATCTGAGAAATTGAGAGACATTTACACCCAAATTGCTGACCATTGAGGACAGGAGGAAGATAATACTTCTATCAATGATGGGACTGTAGATACTGGTGTTGGAGATATTATTAGGAGTTCCACAGAATATGACAAAATGTTGGCTCATCCTTATCCTGATCTCCTCCAGACAGCTGTTTATATTTTCCAAGCTTGTTACCACATCAGGTTTGGTTTTGATATACAGCTGTGTGTCATTTGCACAGCTGTGAAAGTTACTGCCCCAGTTCTGCATGATCTGACCCAGAGGACACATGTAAATGAAGAACAAGATGGGCCTCAATGTTGACCCCTGGGGAACAAGTTAGGTCACTGGCAACAACTCTGATCTTGTTTCTTTAATAGAGATAAACTGCTGCCTGTTGGAAAGATAGGAGAAAAACAGTTTCAGAGCTGTGCCTTACAGTCCAACACAGTCTTTCAAATTCTGCAGAAGAGTGCTACAGTCTACAGTGTCAAAGGCTGCTGAAAATCAAGCAGAACAAGAATGTGTCTGAAGTAACAACATCCATAGTTTCTGTATTTCCAAGCTGCTCTTTCTTCTATTTGTGATTTGTCATTCAAACAGATCTAGCCTAGTCTCACATGTCACTTAGAAACTAAACTTTATGTTTTAACAGTAGATTCTGAGATCTGATTTCAAAAATGTAGTTGATTGGATTGACTAACAATAAATATCATAGATAATAATTATCAGACATCTGCAGATGCTAAAAATATATTGGAATATTTTCTCTGATGGCTTTTATTAGCTATAATGTAAATACTAATTCTTTTTAATTTGTATTTTTAAGTTTCATAGCTTTTTTAATTTAACTGAAATATGTCGACAAATTGTTTATGTGTTACTACACAATATGTATAAATGTTGTTTAACCCGAGCTCTGTTCAATGTTGAAGCTGCTCTGCAGCTGTTCTCAGCCTCAGTGGTTCCTGTTGATGATCCAGAGCAGCTCCTGTAGAACTGAGAGGGTTTTTGTACAGACATGTATCACTATGTGAGCACATCCTTGCTATTGATGTAGTGACCACTCTGACATAAATAATCTCCTGCATCTTCAGCCTGGACTCCAGTGATGGTCAGAGTCAAGTCAGTTCCAGATCCACTGCCACTGAAACGCTCTGGGATCCAAGACTGACGGATTGTAGCCCCATACATCAGGAGTTTAGGAGCTTTTCCAGTTTTCTGATGGTACCAAGCAAGACAGGGATAATATGAGCCACTATAATAACAACTGCTGCTGTCCACTGAACTGCTGGTCTTACAGCTCACAGTGACTGTCTGTGCTGGGAGAACAGATGTCACTGCTGGAGTCTGGGTCACAATAATCTGGCCACTTGAACCTGGAACAAAATAAATAAATACATGTATTACTACTGAATGATTATTATTTTAGAATGTCAAAATATCTGTAATACTTGGAAAAGATCACCCTGCAAATAGTTTCAGGATTTAAAACATTATATAAAATAGTTTTACATTGCAAATCTCCCTGTGTTAATGTTTCATTGCAATCATTTCATTTCTACTCACCATGAAAGCAGACAAGTGTACAGATGAAGATGGTGATGAAAGTCATTGTTGCTGTGGGTTCTGTTGTCATGAAGGGCAGCTCTCAGTCATGAAGTGTTAACCTCACAGGGCTATAAGCACTCCCAGAGCTCTGAAGCATGTGCTGCCAATGCAAAGTGTCTGTTCTATGCAAATTGACTTCTTTGATTGAGCATGACTTTTAGCTAAGATAAGCTGTAAACAAAATTTGTGCACTGAGGTTTGTGAAGAAATGTCTGCTGGATTCTGGGCCTACAACATTCTAGATAATAAGTCATGCATCTTCATGACAGAAATATTCCAAGATTCACTTCAGGGAGAAAACAGTGAGCCCATGTATACCCCATGTTTTCCAGAAGGTGTAGTCCATTCTGATGGAATTCAGTTTGGGATCTTGTTCTCTTCTAACAGCATATGACAGTCATTGACATATTTTACACACTGTTGTGCTCATTAAAGCACACAGTGGGAATCAATCACTGTTCAGCCCTTTCAGAGTCACTGAAACCCAGAGGACAATGATGCCACTGATTCTACTGCTGGCGCTCTTTGGGGCCCTGGTGCTCTTCGCCAGACCAAACCCCTGAAACAGGAGGGATGAGACAGGAGGTGATGGATAGGAGGGGGAGGAAGATTGACTCAGACTGGGAACAAGGTGTCTGTGAACTGTGTGGATACAGTTACCTTTTACTCAGACATTTACTTCTTAAGAATATGGTACATTCTTTAAAAAAATAAGGATTTTCTTTAAAATACACAGCAATTTAGTTTTAGGAAAAAAATATAAAAACAACAAAATGCAGGGGACAAACTGAATCCTTCTCTACAGCCTTTAGTCCTGAAACGTTACCACAAGTCCTGTCTTCATGTAGTCTGGTCATCCCATTGTTAACACAAGGTTTCTCTCTTCCATTTGTTTCTCCTCCTGACCCTCCTCAGTGCAGTATGAAAGAGATTCCTGGTTTTCTTGGCCAGTGTATATACTGGCCACTGTTTTTGTCATGGTGGCGTATTTGTCTCCTCCCTCAATAAATGTCTTCAAACCTCTCTATCTAAAAAGATTGAACAACACAGTTTGCCCTTGCCATTCCATCACTACAAAGTAACTACTGGTATGTTAATTGGGTGACGCAGTGTGGACCGGACATGGGGAGAGGTGACAGAAAGGGAAGAAAGAAGGGACAGAGCTCCACGACACACAGACAGTCCTCAGACAAACCTGATCTGTTTTCTTTTTATATTGAGCTTCCTCCTCTAATCACCTGGACATTCCTGACCCTGACTGAAAGAACAGCAGGATTCCACAGAGTGGGACTGGCTGGCCAACAAGGATATCAAAAAACTGATTTGAGAACTTAGAGAGACTTTCTTCCTCCCACCAGTCCCTCTATGCAAAACAGCCAGAGCAGGGGAAGCCCCATTCAGTGAGATCACAGCAGAAAGGCACATTTGGTCCAGGACTAGCATTCCAAAGGAGACACTAGAAACTGACTTGAGTTAACTGTACTCGGAGTTGGCTTACCTGGGGCAGAGAATAGTGGGTCTAGAAAGTAGGGATTGTCGCAATGGATAGAGTGAAACCAGTGGGCCTCTTTGGAGGATTTAAGTCTAGCCTGGATATGACAGATATGACTGTGTGGATTTTTTTTTTGTTCTTACTTCTTCTTCCTAACAGGAACCATTGTGAGCAAATCATTTCACTGCTTCTTTTGGGTGTCGATAAATTTGTCTTTATTTTCATTTTTTGACTCAGTATTCTTTGTTTGCTTTAGCTGAACCATCTGTATAGAAAAGGTCAGTTGCTGAATTTCTGTTAAGTAAGTTGTGCTTACCCTATTGAAAAATTAATTTCCATTATGTAATCTGCTTTGTAATCCGATTGAGATGTTGTGGCATGACCTTAAAAAAGTGGTTAAGGCTCGAAAACCCTCCAATGTGGCTGAATTACAACAATTCTGCAAAGATGAGTGGGCCAAAATTCCTCCACAGCGCTGTAAAACACTCATTGCCAGTTATCGCAAACGCTTGATTGCAGTTGTTGTTGCTAAGGGTGGCCCAACCAGTTATTAGGTTTAGGGGTCAATCACTTTTTCACACAGGACCATGTAGGTTTGGATTTGTTTTTCCCTTAATAATAAAAACCTTCATTTAAAAACTGCATTTTGTGTTTACTTGTGTTATCTTTGTCTAATATTTCAATTTGTTTGATGATCTGAAACATTTCAGTGTGACAAACATGCAAAAAAATAAGAAATCAGGAAGGGGGCAAACACTTTTTCATACCACTGTATATAATTTAAAAGAAGAAGCATGAGGGTGGCATGGTGCAGTAATGGTGAACTTTGCTAATTTTGGGCTCTGGTTAGGGACAATGAAGTATTATTATTACACTTAGAATTAAGGGTTATTAAATGTTTATAATAATCTTTGTTTGCCTTGGCCTAGCAGTTTTCACATCTGTGTAAAAGCAGAGGAATGCTAAAGAGGCCCAACTCAGGCAGAACCATCTAGTTATATACTGTACAACACAGATGGGCTCCACTGGGTCAAGCCAGGAAAATGGATCAGAGTCCACTGTCCATCACCCCAAGGTCCAGGGCGGACACCAGGACTATACCTGATAACTTCCTATCAGCAACTTTTATGCCACATCCTTAATGCTAGAACCCAACTTATTTTTGTTGGTTTCTCTTCTATCTTCAAATAGAAGCCCTCTGACTTTACCTCTGACTTTACGAATCATATGACTCCAAGCAGACCATGTCATGACTTCAACTTTTCTCCAAGAAGCCAGGCAGAGAAAGTGAGTCAGTAAAGAGTAGGACCATGAACTACCATTTTCCTATCCTACAGGATAATCCCTCCATTAGGCTCTCTTTTCTGACCGCCCTATCATCTCATATCGCCGACCACTTAATCTGCGTAACCTCTTGTTCACAGCTCCCTTGACCGCAGACTCCCTTGCTACAGAACTCGCTATATCACCTGCAAGTGCATATCTATCACCACACTCATTCAAGGCTCCTCAGGACAATTCTGGATCACTTAGATGACATCTTGTACCTCCAGCAACCTTATTTACTGTATCTCTTGCAGTAAATGCCCAGCCACATGTAACAGGAAGGAGACTTGGAGACCGCTTCAGAGAACATCTTAAAGCCTATAGTTTCTCATTTCACCTTTGATGGCCATGATCACACTGATCTCTCTGTCTCCATTCTCAAAGTAGGGTTTCTTAACTCCTATAACAGAAAGACGTCAGAAACTAAAATTATCCTGAAACTTGGTTCACATCTTCCCCCTTCTCTCAATGACAAACTTGTTTTCTTCTAATTCTCTCCATTCATTTGTAGGTTTCGTTTTACACCTCTCCTCACCTCTCTCACCCTCACACCTGTAGCGGCAAGGCTTAATAATAAGGCAGAATTAAGTGTTCTGAGCCTTCCCAAATGAGGCCCCATTTCTCTGTTCATCTCTGTGGTGCAGCCACAGAGAAACCATTCATGCAAGATGTTTTCTTTTGATAAGGACAGCTCCCAAAGGGGGATGCACTTAGCTAAGCCTGGCTATCATGATCAATGGTCATCCATTGGTGCCTATCTGTCTAGGGAGTGCCAGTTGGACATCTGGACTGCATTACTAAGTGTCAGGACTAAGTGACTCATATCTCACCTTGATCAACCAATCAGGGACTGGTAGGGCCGAGTAACCCACGTGGGACTCTGATGCCCATGGAACTTTCAGCCAATCAATGAGCTGAAGTTCCTCCAGGTAAAAACAGGCAGCACAGAGAGCCTGAGAGATTCAGATTGAGAGATTCAGATTCAGATTCAGATTCTGAAGAGGATTCTGTGGACTGTTCTAAAGGGAATTCAAAGGAGAATTCCAGGGCAGGACGGCCCAGGAGCAGAAGGCTCCCAAGGGCAGGACATCCTCGCAGCAAGCCTCCTGACCATCCTGAGACTCAGCCCGGACAACCACGGAACGGCCAGTGTGTCCGAGTGCCAGAACTTTCCTTTGTTCTAAGAGTCGAGAGTGGAGGTTGCCAGAGAGTAACCAGCAGCAGGCCTCGTGAACCGGTCGGAACTGTGGACAGCTGAATTACTATTCAGAACTAGCTCTTCATCAGGAACGAACCGGTCCTCTTCCTGACTTGCTGGGACCCACAGTCATCTTTTCTCCTGTGCACAAACTTTGCTAGTTAAAGCCAACACTAACTAGCCGGACAGTGAGCATCAGCAGCGCACCGTCGCAAGCCGCACAGCACAGCCTGGCACACAGCCAGAGAGCGCGGATTGGACAGCAACAGCCTGCAACTGTTCCTTTGTGCCCGCAGGAGATCTGAATCCCCAGAGATTGGATGAGTATTCAACTTCAATGCATTACAGCTCGAGAATTCAATTGTTATCCCAACCAGTTGATATCAATTTAATTCCTAAGAGTTATGTACTTGTTTGAGTATCTAATATAGAAGTTGTAACCAAGTTCACTTTACGAAACGGTCTTAATGAATGATATACTGAACGTATGTCCTCTTGATATGTGTAACACTTTGTAACTGATTGAATATATATCTTTTGTATTCTGATAACCCTCTCGATAAGATCTGTTAGGTTTATATACATATTCTATGTATTAATAAATGTATCCTCGTGTATTAGTACCTGTGTGTGCGCGTTGTTTGAGTTATGTCGCATGGTTGGATTCTAAAGCCATCAAAAGAATCAACTTTGTGATTTACTGCTACAATTAATAATTGTCTCAGTAAATGCCCAAACCCTACAGAACTGGTGCCTTCAGAGAGCCACTATGATTACATATTTGGCGTCCCTGAACCGGTTTTCCCTACATTATTTGGCGTCCCTGGGTCAGTTTAATCTACACACCACTTGATTGGCCACTCTGCCTCTCCCCTGCTCCTGCCTCCTACTCTCTCCTGGCTTTTGTTTTCCCATGCTATATTATCTTTGCTGACTGTCCTATCTTTCTTACACCCGAAGAAGGCTTTGCAGCTGAAACATTGTGTTTTCTTTCTTCTCTTTTCAGCATGGAATTAACTTATTGTTCCTATTTAAAGTAGTGTGCATTTTTAAATGCTTGTTGTATTTGGAATTTAATTATTATAATTAAATAATTGTATTTCTTTTATTCATTATTTTGTTTCTCTCTTGAGTGAGAATTGAATAATTTTTAAAACTATGTTCACCGAATGCATTTTGTCTCTAAGCAATGAAAAAATCATTCATGGTTTGGTCCACATAGAGGGCTGTTATGTTAACTGTGTGAAGAGTTTTGAAAAAGTGAGCTCGGTATTAAAAAACACTTGTTAGCAATTGTAAAAAAAAATAATTATTGGATATTGTTTTCAACTATAATGAGATAATATTTCACACAGAAAATAAAATGAAAAAATACCAAGCAGTCAAAGTAAACAAAATAAAACTTTACTGTTGAAAATACAGGTACATTCCGAAAGCAACAGTCAGTTTAGCTGATCTGAGTGACGTGGGTGGGAACACCGGGTGTCACGATTCTCTCTCCTCTTAAGGGCGCTCCAGCGCTTCCTTGTTAGTTTCATCTCCTGCACCAGTTCCCTGTTCCAGCCCCTTTTCAGTTCCCCCTTAAAAGCCAGACACTGACACTAATCCAGGCTCTGCATTGGTTCCCGCATCATGCGAGCCCGGGACCAGGATGCGCCTGGCTCCGTTATGGTTTTAGTTTCTGTTCCTGTTCCCGTTCCCATTTCCCCTGCCGGCCCCGACCCGGTTCTGGATTTTAATCATCTATCTTGGATGGATCGCCTGGCCTTGGACTTTTTGTGCCGTTTTGGATTTCCTGTTTGACTCATCCCTGGATCGTTTGCCTTGGCCACACCTCCCCCGACTACAGCACTCCATGGACACACACCCCCATTCTCATCCCCATATCCTGCATGCTTTTTTCCCCTTGTTTTCTCACTTTACCCTGGATTGTGTCATCTGCATAGGATCCGGAAAGAACTCTCCCTGACACTGGGGCTCCGTGTTTTTCCCTCTGTCTATAGGCACGCTGACGGGGTTAATGAGGGTACTTACAGTAGGTCTATATGTTACCCCGTCTCTGTCTGTGAGTGCCTTATCCAGGACACAGAGAGAGGCTCCTGCAGGCGCAACTGACAGGAGACAACAGTTTGGTCGTGTCCCAGTTCTCACACTGAGCCCTAAGCCCTGATATAAGTGTAAGCAATTAATTAATTTAGCGAGGATTCAGGGGTGATTCCCTTCAGCAGTCTGCTCCGATGCAGATCTCAAAGCACATTAAGGGGGCACTGATGAGCACCCTGGTGACACTCAAAACCACAGTAAACTTTAGAAGTTCTCAATTAATTTTGGCATGCAGCACCTGCAGTTTATGGTGGAGGAGGACCGAATCAGTTAACAGATAGATTGTGGAATTAAATTTTTCGGGCTCCCCTTGTGGATAGTTGGACGGTGGGGGGGAACATGTTGCAATCCATCTCCTTGTTCCCCTCGACAGCGCTAAGGTCCTTTCCTATGGGGGTAGTCGGGTCTCTGCACTCTGCTCTGGTCCACACAGAGAACAAGATAGCGATTCCTAGGACCGGTCTGGATTGGGTTGCCTTCTTGGTCCTAGGTGTCTCAGCCATTCCTCGTCCTCTTTTCACTACTCCCCCATCTTCTCTGGTGATTGTGGCTGCGGAAAAATGTATTTGCAAGGTAGTTATGAAATCGACTACAGTCTGAGGGTCTGTCTGCTGGTGGAGTTAGGTGTAGGTCAATTTTGAAAGAGGTTTGAATTGCAGGTGCGTTAGTCACTGAAAAGACAAAATGATTTAATGTGTGAAAGAAAACAGTGATGAAGATCATAACAGCATACCAAACACGGGAAAACAGCATCAGGAAGGAGGAAAGTTGTTTAAAGCTCATCATCAGGGCTAGACAGATACCTAAGAAGATAACTACTAAAATCAACGGCCTTCAAAATGACCACAGAAACAAATCCACACCCCCATGACCCAGTCTGAACAGATACTGCACATCATGGGCCTCACAAAGCTATTTATTGGGCTAGCACTCAGAAACCACATGTAATCAAGGCCAATATGCAGCAAAACATAACAGTGGAAGAAATAATATGGTCTGATAAATCGTCTTTTATTCTTATTAACAGCTGCACTGTTCTGCACATTAACAACACTGACACATTCTCACACACTGTACAGCACATTAACAACACTGACACACTCTCACACACTGTACTGCCCATTAACAACACTGAACACTCTCACAGACTACACAACAGATTAACAACACAGAAAAACACTCACAGGCTGTACTACACATTAACAACACGGGCACACTCTGTCAGACTGTACTGCACATTAACAACATTGGGACACTATCAGGGTCTATCAGCACATTAATTCTGACACGCTCTTTGTTTGTACTGCACATTATCAATGCTGACACACTCTCATAGAATATACCACACATTAGCAACACTGACACATCCTCACAGCCTGTACTGTACATTAACAACACATTAACAACACTGAAAAACTCTCACAGACGGTAGTGCACCCTCATAGGTTGTACACTCCTGTACAATACCAAAAGCCATACAAACAGACTGCACATTAGCAACACAAACATACTATTACATACTGTATTGCACATTAACCACACTGACACACTCTTGCAGAGTGTACTGTATGGTACTTATAGAACATCTGTAACATTTTCCGTACAGGGTAACAAACTCTGTGGTATAGTGATCTGTAAACTGTCTTGTCATTGGTTGTTTAATTAACCATATATTTCATAAACTCACTGAAAACCTGATAGTGTCAAAATTAATCAATTTCAGTGTTACCTATTAAAAAGTTAAAAAGCAACTGACTGAGATATTTCCAGGAAATAAAGAGTGACTTCACTAGGTGGACATGGAATGTCTTATAGATGTATGTTTCTATTGCTATTCTGATACTATTATAGTATTCTTAATATAATGCATTTATAAATGCCTTAACTATTATAATAAAAGGCACTTACTTTATTTGTCCACCTTATTTCTATTCTGATTTATTGCTATTCTAATTATATTATTAACACTTGAAATCATTAACACAGGTCCTAACTATGAGGAGGAATGCAAGGTGATGTCTGCACATGGACTGAGAACAGGAAACAGCCTGTGACTGGGTGGATGCAGGTAGTGTTGTTCCGCAGGGACCGATGTGTGTGCTGTTTGTTCCTTTCTACAACTGCCTTAAAGAGACAAAAGTATTTTTTTATTATGAACCCCTGTACTGCATATTGGCAACATTGAAGTGCTCTCACAGAATGTAATGTATGTCAGCTGTAAGGCCTCTCAGTCAGTCAGTGAATATTAAGAAAAAAGTCAATCCTGGAGACTAAGGTGCTTTCAGAACAGTTCAGGGATACAGGGGTAGAAAGATAT
The DNA here is from genome assembly GCF_040954835.1 of Lepisosteus oculatus. NCBI lineage: Eukaryota > Metazoa > Chordata > Actinopteri > Semionotiformes > Lepisosteidae > Lepisosteus > Lepisosteus oculatus. Next base: position 13,508,099 of record NC_090713.1, read on the forward strand.
AGACAGGCTGCACACAGGTCTCTGTGGAACAGCACTGCCTGCACCCACCCAGTCACAGGCTGTTTCCTGTTCTCAGTCCATGTGCAGATATCACCTTGCATTCCGTTTCATACACTTAGGAACTGTGTTGAAATTTCAAGTGTTTATTTTTAATTTAGTTTTCTGTCCACATAGTGGCATCACAGTTGATCATATGAATGTGAAGATGTCATACAGTATGTTATTTGATTCATGTCAGCAAATACATCAGTCTGGTAGTAGGTATTTTTCTTATGGGTAACATTGAAATTCATTTAGTTTAAAACACTGTCAGGTTATTTTTTCAGTTAATACTATTCAATGAGAAAAGACAAGGCTGAGTTTGTAACACTAAATTGAAAATGTTAAAAATGTTGTGAATGTGCAGTTCAGTCTGTGTGAAAGTTTGTCAGTGTTGTTATTGTGCAGTGAAGTATGTAAGAGTGTGTCAGTGTGGTTATTCTGCAGTAAAAAGTGTCAGGGTGTGTCAGTCTTGTTAATGTGCAGTACAGAGTGCATGGCTGTTGCTCGTGTACAAGACAGTACAGCCTGAGAGAATGTATCATTGTTGTCCATGTACAGTACAGTCTGAGACAGTGTGTGGTAATGTTCTGTACAGTCCAGTTCTATGAATAAGAGTAAAGACGATTCATCGGAACATTTTATTTCTTCCACTGCTGAGAAGTGCATGTTTTGTGCTCCAAATTATGCATTGCTTTGCACTGGCCTTGGTTACAAGGGGTTTCTGCATGGTGCCCCGACCATAAATATCAGTTTTTTGTAGTGTGTTCTCACGAGGCACCAGTTCTGTAGGGGTTTGGGCATTTACGGGGACAATTATTAATTGTAGCCGTAAATCACAAAATTATTCTTTTAATGGCTTTAGAATCCAACCTTGCGGTATAACTCAAACAACACACACACACAGGTACTAATACACGAGGATACATTTATTAATACATAGAATATGCATGTAAACCTAACAGATCTTATCGTGAGGGTTATCAGAATACAAAAGATATATATTCATTCAGTTACGAAGAGTTACACATATCAAGAGGACATACGTTCGGTATATCATTCATTTAGACCATTTCGTAATTGAACTTGGTTACAACTTCACTATACATTAGATATTCAAAAGAAGTACATAACTCTTAGGAATTAAATTGATATCAACTGGTTGGGATAACAATTGAATTCTCGAGCTGTAATGCAGTGAAGTTGAATACTCATCCAATCTCTGGGGATTCGGATCTCCTGCAGGCACAAAGAAGCAGTTGCAGGCTTGTTGCTGTCCAATCCACGCTCTCTGGCTCGGTGCCAGGCTGTGCTGTGCGGCTTGCGACGGTGCGCTGCTGATGCTCTCTGAAGACCGGCTAGTTAGTTTTGGCTGAAACTAGCAAGAGTTTGTGCACAGGAGAACAGATGACTGTGGGTCCCAGCAGGTCAGGAAGAGGACTGGTTTGTTCCTGATGAAGCGCTAGTTCTGAATACTGATTCAGCTGTCCACAGTTCTGACGTGTTCACGAGGCTTGCTGCTGGTGCTAACTTGGGGTGGATCCTTTGGTTACTCGTGGCAACCTCCACTCTTGACTCTTAGAACAAAGGAAAGTTCTGGCACTCGGACCCACTGGCCGTTCCGTGGTTGTCCGGGCTGAGTCTCAGGATGGTCAGGAGGCGTGCTGCGAGAATGTCCTGCCCTTGGGAGCCTTCTGCTCCTGGGTTGTCCTGCCCTGGAATTCTCTCACACCCCTGGAATTCTCCTTAGAGATTCTCCTACTCATTTCTCCTTGGAATAGTTCTGGAACTCTGTGCTGCCTGTTTTTAGCTGGAGGAACTTCAGCTCGTTCATTGGCTGAAAGTTTCCTGGGCATCAACTTCAGCTCGTTCATTGGCTGAAAGTTTCCTGGGCATCAGAGTCCCATGTGGGTTACTTGGCCCTACCAGTCCCTGATTGGTTGATCAAGGTGAGATATGAGTAACTTACTACTGACACTTAGGAATGCAGTCCAGATGTCCATCTGGCACTCCCTAGACAGATAGGCACCAATGGATGACCATTGGTCATGATAGCCAGGCTTAGCTAAGTGCATCCCATTTGGGAGCTGTCCCTTATCAAAAGAAAACATCTTTAAATCAGCCTGCATGAATAGTTTCTCTGTGGCTGCACCACAGAGATGAAGAGAGAGATGGGGCCTCATTTGGGAAAGCACAGCAACACTTAATTCTGTCTTATTAACAAGCATTGCCGCTACTTTTGTGAAGCTCAAGATGTGCAGTATTTGTAGAGACTGGGTCACAAAGCTATACATTAAGTGCTGTGGTAATTCCTGAGGCTGTTGTATTGTAGTTTTTAGTAGCGATCCTGTAAGGTGTCTGTCTAACCCTGTTGATGAGCTTTGACTTGTGACCACTGTTCCTCCTTCCTTATGCTTCCTTATTGTTTTGTATTCTGCATGCTGTTCTGATTTTTGTCACTGTTCCCTCGACAGATTAAATCAATTTGCCACTTCTGTGACTGAAGTTTCTGTGAATCAGGCACCAACTGCGTAATCCCTCTCAAAATCTGTTAGATCTCTCATGTTGCTTTAGAAACGCCCATATTAAAGGGTGGATTTCTAGACTGCTTCATCAGCAAAAATACATTGGTAATTCATATTGAATTTAAAATGAATGATGTGTTAAAGCCTTTTAGATGTCATGAATTTATTTCAATTTATAAGTGTTGTTTTCATTAGGTGTTTCCATTATTTTATCCTCCTTTTGTACAATAGCTGGTGCAGTACAAGCTTTCCTCTCTCTGACACGACGTGTTTGAATCATCAGTGTTATCTTATACATTAAAGTGGAACAAGTGCCCTAAAAACCATTTCACAAGAAGTCCTTCATTGTGGTGAGTCTGTCTTTTTGAGCCTCTCTTTCTTTCAGTGCTTCCTGATTAAAAACAACATTTAACTCAACGTTAGTTACTTTCTGTAAATGATTCTAATCTGCAGCCCAGTGCAGGTCTCCTGCTCTTAAGTCACACGGAACTGCTGAGATGATTCACAGCAAGTTCAGGTTTAAAATGGCGGAGAGCAGAAGTGCTGACTGTGGTATATAAGACAGTGTTTTTGTAAAAGTACTGAGAAGTTTTTACAAGTACTCAGAACCTTGACATGTTTGCATTTTGTTGTTTTTAAGCTTGTTGGTCAAAATACTATGAAGTAATAATATTTTATTATGTACACAAACTAGAAAAAGAAAAAAGAAAAAATTAGATAATATCATAATGAAATGGAGAAGTCATGATTGCATTCATTTACAAACCCTTATTTCATTTTGGTTCACAAATTTTCCAGAACAGACTGCACTGATAGTTTTTATGTGCAATAGGAGTCATTCACATGATTTCAGAAATAAATACTTTTGTCTCTGTAAGTCCCTCAGTCAAGCAGTGAATATAAAGAAATTATTCAATCCTGGAAACTAAGGAGCTTTCAGAACAGATCACGGATACAGGTGTAGAAAGAAAAGAAAGGCTGCACACGGGTCTCTGTGGAACAGCACTGCCTGCATCCACCCAGTCACAGGCTGTTTCCTGTTCTCAATCCATGTGCAGAAATCACTCCTCTTCATACACTAAGGAACTGTGTTGAAATTTCAAGTGCTACTTTCTTAATCTCTATTAGATTAATAGTAAGAATGTAACTTTTTAAGACAGTTTCAAAGCACATTTTGACATCAAAGTCTTTCATATATCTGTGAATACATCAGACTTATACATAATTTTTTCAGTCCAGTTGTAGGGATAAGAGCAACACACGACTCATCAGACATTATTATATCATCCACTGCTCACAAGTTAAGATTTTGCACTCATTACAGTAGATGATTTATTCTATCTAACACAATTTATTTGAATTGTCACTGTTGCCTTAACTTTAAAGTAGGAAAAGTATACTCAAAACCATTTCACAGGAAGTCCTTCAGCACGATGTTTCTGAGTGTCTTTTTCAGCCTCTCTTTCCTACAGTGGTTTCCTATTTGAAAATGAAACTTTAGTGAAATAGAAAGTATGTTCCTGATACGTCTCCATTAAGAGCCAAGCAGAAGAGACACAATTAGGTACAAGTAAAGAGGGAAAAAAATACCCCTGCATTAAAAACACACTGAAGTGCTGTAATTGTGGAAGGTGGCTGGTGGAGAGAGCAAGAGTTTGGACAAGAAAGCAGACTTTAGACCACTGACTGTAGAGTCCGAGAGCCTGAAAATATTTTAGAGTAAACTACACGAGCAGAAGGACTTCAGCGGAAACTTTACACCACCCTGGGTGAGTCTCTCAGCAATGAATATGTCAGAAAGAGGCACCGTTTCACCTCTCTTCTGTACTGGTACAGCGTTGTCAAGTGGTAGTTTCTGACAAGGATCCTTGTCTGCAGCCGAGTGCAGGACTCCGGCTCTGAAGACACACAGAGCTGCCGAGATGGGTTCACAGTGTATTGAAGTTCAAAATGGCGGAAAGTGGAAGTGCTGACTGTGGTGGATAAAGTTGCATAGAGCGCTTTTCATGCAGTTCATTCTACAGGTACTAAGAATCTTGACATTTTTGCATTTTCGCAAAATGGGAAAGGATAATTAATATGATGAGAAAAATTACAAAGTCATGATTGCATACGTTTTCAAACCCTTACTGAGGAAACAAATTCATTTGGGTGTATAAATTTACCAAAATGAGCTTACCTAATAGTTTTGTGGCCCTTGTTTGTAATAATAGTCATACACACAATTTCAGAAATAAATACTTTGTCTCTGTGAGATCCCTCAGTCAGACAGTGGATATAAAGAAAAGATTCAATCCTGGAGACTAAGGAGCTTTCAGAACTGCTCAGGGATACAGTTGTAGAAAGACACAGACAGGCTGCACACGGGTCTCTGTGGAACAACACTGTCTGCATCCACCCAGTCACAGGCTGTTTCCTGTTCTCAGCCCATGTGCAGACATCACCTTGCATTCCTCTTCATACACTAAGGAACTGTGTTGAAATTTCAAGTGCTACTTTCTCAATCGCTATTAGATTAATAGTAAGAATGTAACATTATCAGACAGTTTCAACGCACATTTTGACATCAGAGTCTTTCATATGTCTGTGAATACATTAGACTTATACATCATTTTTTCAGTCCAGTTGTAGGAATAAGAGCAACACACGATTCATCAGACATTATCATACCATCCACTGCTCACAAGTTAAGATTTTGCACTCATTACGTCAAGTTACGTCAAGTTATGTGTTACAAGGGGAATCTGAAAGGCAGCACTACCATAAATATCAGCTTCGTGAAGCTCGTGATGAGCAGTATTTGATGACACTGGGTCACTGTGCTGTAGATTCTGTTCTGCTGTCATTTATGAGGCTTGTGTTTGTTGTTTTTGGAAGCTACTCTTTTAATAGACCATTAGCCCTGTAGGTAAGCTGTGAACAGTGACCATTGTTCCTCCTTCCTGATGCTGTTTCCCTTGTTTTGGTGTTCGTTCTGTATGCCATTATGGTTTTCATCATCGTTCTCCTGACACATTTAATCATTTCATCACTTCTCTGAGTGACTCACCTGCAATTTGGACACAAACTATTTAAGCCCTGTCAAAATTCGTTAGATCTCTCATGTCTCTTTAGAACCTCCAATATTAAAGTGTTTTATAAGACTGCTTTTAAGGCAGAAACGTTTTGTTGATTCATGTTGAACTGAACATGGAACATATGAAGAATCCATTTTAGCTGTCATTTAATTGTTCCAATTTACAAGTGCTTTTTAGCTGTCTTTCCATTAATTTGGTCATCTCCCAGGCATTTGCAGGTGCAGTAGATGATTTATTCTAACACAATTTATTTGAATTGTCACTTTTGCCTTAACTTTAAAGTAGGAAAAGAGAACTCAAAACCATTTCACAGGAAGTCCTTCAGCACGATGTTTCTGAGTGTCTTTTTCAGCCTCTCTTTCCTACAGTGGTTTCCTATTTGAAAATGAAACTTTAGTGAAATAGAAAGTATGTTCCTGATACGTCTCCATTAAGAGCCAAGCAGAAGAGACACAATTAGGTACAAGTAAAGAGGGAAAAAAAATACCCCTGCATTAAAAACACACTGAAGTGCTGTAATTGTGGAAGGTGGCTGGTGGAGAGAGCAAGAGTTTGGACAAGAAAGCAGACTTTAGACCACTGACTGTAGAGTCCGAGAGCCTGAAAATATTTTAGAGTAAACTACACGAGCAGAAGGACTTCAGCGGAAACTTTACACCACCCTGGGTGAGTCTCTCAGCAATGAATATGTCAGAAAGAGGCACCGTTTCACCTCTCTTCTGTACTGGTACAGCGTTGTCAAGTGGTAGTTTCTGACAAGGATCCTTGTCTGCAGCCGAGTGCAGGACTCCGGCTCTGAAGACACACAGAGCTGCCGAGATGGGTTCACAGTGTATTGAAGTTCAAAATGGCGGAAAGCGGAAGTGCTGACTGTGGTGGATAAAGTTGCATAGAGCGCTTTTCATGCAGTTCATTCTACAGGTACTAAGAATCTTGACATTTTTGCAATTTCGCAAAATGGGAAAGGATAATTAATATGATGAGAAAAATTACAAAGTCATGATTGCATACGTTTTCAAACCCTTACTGAGGAAACAAATTCATTTGGGTGTATAAATTTACCAAAATGAGCTTACCTAATAGTTTTGTGGCCCTTGTTTGTAATAATAGTCATACACACAATTTCAGAAATACTTTGTCTCTCTGAGATCCCTCAGTCAGACAGTGGATATAAAGAAAAGATTCAATCCTGGAGACTAAGGAGCTTTCAGAACTGCTCAGGGATACAGTTGTAGAAAGACACAGACAGGCTGCACACGGGTCTCTGTGGAACAACACTGTCTGCATCCACCCAGTCACAGGCTGTTTCCTGTTCTCAGCCCATGTGCAGACATCACCTTGCATTCCTCTTCATACACTAAGGAACTGTGTTGAAATTTCAAGTGCTACTTTCTCAATCGCTATTAGATTAATAGTAAGAATGTAACATTATCAGACAGTTTCAACGCACATTTTGACATCAGAGTCTTTCATATGTCTGTGAATACATCAGACTTATACATCATTTTTTCAGTCCAGTTGTAGGAATAAGAGCAACACACGATTCATCAGACATTATCATACCATCCACTGCTCACAAGTTAAGATTTTGCACTCATTACGTCAAGTTACGTCAAGTTATGTGTTACAAGGGGAATCTGAAAGGCAGCACTACCATAAATATCAGCTTCGTGAAGCTCGTGATGAGCAGTATTTGATGACACTGGGTCACTGTGCTGTAGATTCTGTTCTGCTGTCATTTATGAGGCTTGTGTTTGTTGTTTTTGGAAGCTACTCTTTTAATAGACCATTAGCCCTGTAGGTAAGCTGTGAACAGTGACCATTGTTCCTCCTTCCTGATGCTGTTTCCCTTGTTTTGGTGTTCGTTCTGTATGCCATTATGGTTTTCATCATCGTTCTCCTGACACATTTAATCATTTCATCACTTCTCTGAGTGACTCACCTGCAATTTGGACACAAACTATTTAAGCCCTGTCAAAATTCGTTAGATCTCTCATGTCTCTTTAGAACCTCCCATATTAAAGTGTTTTATAAGACTGCTTTTAAGGCAGAAACGTTTTGTTGATTCATGTTGAACTGAACATGGAACATATGAAGAATCCATTTTAGCTGTCATTTAATTGTTCCAATTTACAAGTGCTTTTTAGCTGTCTTTCCATTAATTTGGTCATCTCCCAGGCATTTGCAGGTGCAGTAGATGATTTATTCTAACACAATTTATTTGAATTGTCACTTTTGCCTTAACTTTAAAGTAGGAAAAGAGAACTCAAAACCATTTCATAGGAAGTCCTTCAGCACGATGTTTCTGAGTGTCTTTTTCAGCCTCTCTTTCCTACAGTGGTTTCCTATTTGAAAATGAAACTTTAGTGAAATAGAAAGTATGTTCCTGATACGTCTCCATTAAGAGCCAAGCAGAAGAGACACAATTAGGTACAAGTAAAGAGGGAAAAAAAATACCCCTGCATTAAAAACACACTGAAGTGCTGTAATTGTGGAAGGTGGCTGGTGGAGAGAGCAAGAGTTTGGACAAGAAAGCAGACTTTAGACCACTGACTGTAGAGTCCGAGAGCCTGAAAATATTTTAGAGTAAACTACACGAGCAGAAGGACTTCAGCGGAAACTTTACACCACCCTGGGTGAGTCTCTCAGCAATGAATATGTCAGAAAGAGGCACCGTTTCACCTCTCTTCTGTACTGGTACAGCGTTGTCAAGTGGTAGTTTCTGACAAGGATCCTTGTCTGCAGCCGAGTGCAGGACTCCGGCTCTGAAGACACACAGAGCTGCCGAGATGGGTTCACAGTGTATTGAAGTTCAAAATGGCGGAAAGCGGAAGTGCTGACTGTGGTGGATAAAGTTGCATAGAGCGCTTTTCATGCAGTTCATTCTACAGGTACTAAGAATCTTGACATTTTTGCATTTTCGCAAAATGGGAAAGGATAATTAATATGATGAGAAAAATTACAAAGTCATGATTGCATACGTTTTCAAACCCTTACTGAGGAAACAAATTCATTTGGGTGTATAAATTTACCAAAATGAGCTTACCTAATAGTTTTGTGGCCCTTGTTTGTAATAATAGTCATACACACAATTTCAGAAATACTTTGTCTCTCTGAGATCCCTCAGTCAGACAGTGGATATAAAGAAAAGATTCAATCCTGGAGACTAAGGAGCTTTCAGAACTGCTCAGGGATACAGTTGTAGAAAGACACAGACAGGCTGCACACGGGTCTCTGTGGAACAACACTGTCTGCATCCACCCAGTCACAGGCTGTTTCCTGTTCTCAGCCCATGTGCAGACATCACCTTGCATTCCTCTTCATACACTAAGGAACTGTGTTGAAATTTCAAGTGCTACTTTCTCAATCGCTATTAGATTAATAGTAAGAATGTAACATTATCAGACAGTTTCAACGCACATTTTGACATCAGAGTCTTTCATATGTCTGTGAATACATCAGACTTATACATCATTTTTTCAGTCCAGTTGTAGGAATAAGAGCAACACACGATTCATCAGACATTATCATACCATCCACTGCTCACAAGTTAAGATTTTGCACTCATTACGTCAAGTTACGTCAAGTTATGTGTTACAAGGGGAATCTGAAAGGCAGCACTACCATAAATATCAGCTTCGTGAAGCTCGTGATGAGCAGTATTTGATGACACTGGGTCACTGTGCTGTAGATTCTGTTCTGCTGTCATTTATGAGGCTTGTGTTTGTTGTTTTTGGAAGCTACTCTTTTAATAGACCATTAGCCCTGTAGGTAAGCTGTGAACAGTGACCATTGTTCCTCCTTCCTGATGCTGTTTCCCTTGTTTTGGTGTTCGTTCTGTATGCCATTATGGTTTTCACCATCGTTCTCCTGACACATTTAATCATTTCATCACTTCTCTGAGTGAATCACCTGCAATTTGGACACAAACTATTTAAGCCCTGTCAAAATTCGTTAGATCTCTCATGTCTCTTTAGAACCTCCCATATTAAAGTGTTTTATAAGACTGCTTTTGAGGCAGAAACGTTTTGTTGATTCATGTTGAACTGAACATGGAACATATGAAGAATCCATTTTAGCTGTCATTTAATTGTTCCAATTTACAAGTGCTTTTTAGCTGTCTTTCCATTAATTTGGTCATCTCCCAGGCATTTGCAGGTGCAGTAGATGATTTATTCTAACACAATTTATTTGAATTGTCACTTTTGCCTTAACTTTAAAGTAGGAAAAGTGAACTCAAAACCATTTCACAGGAAGTCCTTCAGCACGATGTTTCTGAGTGTCTTTTTCAGCCTCTCTTTCCTACAGTGGTTTCCTATTTGAAAATGAAACTTTAGTGAAATAGAAAGTATGTTCCTGATACGTCTCCATTAAGAGCCAAGCAGAAGAGACACAATTAGGTACAAGTAAAGAGAGAAAAAAATACCCCTGCATTAAAAACACACTGAAGTGCTGTAATTGTGGAAGGTGGCTGGTGGAGAGAGCAAGAATTTGGACAAGAAAGCAGACTTTAGACCACTGACTGTAGAGTCCGAGAGCCTGAAAATATTTTAGAGTAAACTACACGAGCAGAAGGACTTCAGCGGAAACTTTACACCACCCTGGGTGAGTCTCTCAGCAATGAATATGTCAGAAAGAGGCACCGTTTCACCTCTCTTCTGTACTGGTACAGCGTTGTCAAGTGGTAGTTTCTGACAAGGATCCTTGTCTGCAGCCGAGTGCAGGACTCCGGCTCTGAAGACACACAGAGCTGCCGAGATGGGTTCACAGTGTATTGAAGTTCAAAATGGCGGAAAGTGGAAGTGCTGACTGTGGTGGATAAAGTTGCATAGAGCGCTTTTCATGCAGTTCATTCTACAGGTACTAAGAATCTTGACATTTTTGCATTTTCGCAAAATGGGAAAGGATAATTAATATGATGAGAAAAATTACAAAGTCATGATTGCATACGTTTTCAAACCCTTACTGAGGAAACAAATTCATTTGGGTGTATAAATTTACCAAAATGAGCTTACCTAATAGTTTTGTGGCCCTTGTTTGTAATAATAGTCATACACACAATTTCAGAAATAAATACTTTGTCTCTGTGAGATCCCTCAGTCAGACAGTGGATATAAAGAAAAGATTCAATCCTGGAGACTAAGGAGCTTTCAGAACTGCTCAGGGATACAGTTGTAGAAAGACACAGACAGGCTGCACACGGGTCTCTGTGGAACAACACTGTCTGCATCCACCCAGTCACAGGCTGTTTCCTGTTCTCAGCCCATGTGCAGACATCACCTTGCATTCCTCTTCATACACTAAGGAACTGTGTTGAAATTTCAAGTGCTACTTTCTCAATCGCTATTAGATTAATAGTAAGAATGTAACATTATCAGACAGTTTCAACGCACATTTTGACATCAGAGTCTTTCATATGTCTGTGAATACATCAGACTTATACATCATTTTTTCAGTCCAGTTGTAGGAATAAGAGCAACACACGATTCATCAGACATTATCATACCATCCACTGCTCACAAGTTAAGATTTTGCACTCATTACGTCAAGTTACGTCAAGTTATGTGTTACAAGGGGAATCTGAAAGGCAGCACTACCATAAATATCAGCTTCGTGAAGCTCGTGATGAGCAGTATTTGATGACACTGGGTCACTGTGCTGTAGATTCTGTTCTGCTGTCATTTATGAGGCTTGTGTTTGTTGTTTTTGGAAGCTACTCTTTTAATAGACCATTAGCCCTGTAGGTAAGCTGTGAACAGTGACCATTGTTCCTCCTTCCTGATGCTGTTTCCCTTGTTTTGGTGTTCGTTCTGTATGCCATTATGGTTTTCATCATCGTTCTCCTGACACATTTAATCATTTCATCACTTCTCTGAGTGACTCACCTGCAATTTGGACACAAACTATTTAAGCCCTGTCAAAATTCGTTAGATCTCTCATGTCTCTTTAGAACCTCCCATATTAAAGTGTTTTATAAGACTGCTTTTAAGGCAGAAACGTTTTGTTGATTCATGTTGAACTGAACATGGAACATATGAAGAATCCATTTTAGCTGTCATTTAATTGTTCCAATTTACAAGTGCTTTTTAGCTGTCTTTCCATTAATTTGGTCATCTCCCAGGCATTTGCAGGTGCAGTAGATGATTTATTCTAACACAATTTATTTGAATTGTCACTTTTGCCTTAACTTTAAAGTAGGAAAAGAGAACTCAAAACCATTTCACAGGAAGTCCTTCAGCACGATGTTTCTGAGTGTCTTTTTCAGCCTCTCTTTCCTACAGTGGTTTCCTATTTGAAAATGAAACTTTAGTGAAATAGAAAGTATGTTCCTGATACGTCTCCATTAAGAGCCAAGCAGAAGAGACACAATTAGGTACAAGTAAAGAGGGAAAAAAAATACCCCTGCATTAAAAACACACTGAAGTGCTGTAATTGTGGAAGGTGGCTGGTGGAGAGAGCAAGAGTTTGGACAAGAAAGCGGACTTTAGACCACTGACTGTAGAGTCCGAGAGCCTGAAAATATTTTAGAGTAAACTACACGAGCAGAAGGACTTCAGCGGAAACTTTACACCACCCTGGGTGAGTCTCTCAGCAATGAATATGTCAGAAAGAGGCACCGTTTCACCTCTCTTCTGTACTGGTACAGCGTTGTCAAGTGGTAGTTTCTGACAAGGATCCTTGTCTGCAGCCGAGTGCAGGACTCCGGCTCTGAAGACACACAGAGCTGCCGAGATGGGTTCACAGTGTATTGAAGTTCAAAATGGCGGAAAGCGGAAGTGCTGACTGTGGTGGATAAAGTTGCATAGAGCGCTTTTCATGCAGTTCATTCTACAGGTACTAAGAATCTTGACATTTTTGCAATTTCGCAAAATGGGAAAGGATAATTAATATGATGAGAAAAATTACAAAGTCATGATTGCATACGTTTTCAAACCCTTACTGAGGAAACAAATTCATTTGGGTGTATAAATTTACCAAAATGAGCTTACCTAATAGTTTTGTGGCCCTTGTTTGTAATAATAGTCATACACACAATTTCAGAAATAAATACTTTGTCTCTGTGAGATCCCTCAGTCAGACAGTGGATATAAAGAAAAGATTCAATCCTGGAGACTAAGGAGCTTTCAGAACTGCTCAGGGATACAGTTGTAGAAAGACACAGACAGGCTGCACACGGGTCTCTGTGGAACAACACTGTCTGCATCCACCCAGTCACAGGCTGTTTCCTGTTCTCAGCCCATGTGCAGACATCACCTTGCATTCCTCTTCATACACTAAGGAACTGTGTTGAAATTTCAAGTGCTACTTTCTCAATCGCTATTAGATTAATAGTAAGAATGTAACATTATCAGACAGTTTCAACGCACATTTTGACATCAGAGTCTTTCATATGTCTGTGAATACATCAGACTTATACATCATTTTTTCAGTCCAGTTGTAGGAATAAGAGCAACACACGATTCATCAGACATTATCATACCATCCACTGCTCACAAGTTAAGATTTTGCACTCATTACGTCAAGTTACGTCAAGTTATGTGTTACAAGGGGAATCTGAAAGGCAGCACTACCATAAATATCAGCTTCGTGAAGCTCGTGATGAGCAGTATTTGATGACACTGGGTCACTGTGCTGTAGATTCTGTTCTGCTGTCATTTATGAGGCTTGTGTTTGTTGTTTTTGGAAGCTACTCTTTTAATAGACCATTAGCCCTGTAGGTAAGCTGTGAACAGTGACCATTGTTCCTCCTTCCTGATGCTGTTTCCCTTGTTTTGGTGTTCGTTCTGTATGCCATTATGGTTTTCATCATCGTTCTCCTGACACATTTAATCATTTCATCACTTCTCTGAGTGACTCACCTGCAATTTGGACACAAACTATTTAAGCCCTGTCAAAATTCGTTAGATCTCTCATGTCTCTTTAGAACCTCCCATATTAAACTGTTTTATAAGACTGCTTTTAAGGCAGAAACGTTTTGTTGATTCATGTTGAACTGAACATGGAACATATGAAGAATCCATTTTAGCTGTCATTTAATTGTTCCAATTTACAAGTGCTTTTTAGCTGTCTTTCCATTAATTTGGTCATCTCCCAGGCATTTGCAGGTGCAGTAGATGATTTATTCTAACACAATTTATTTGAATTGTCACTTTTGCCTTAACTTTAAAGTAGGAAAAGAGAACTCAAAACCATTTCACAGGAAGTCCTTCAGCACGATGTTTCTGAGTGTCTTTTTCAGCCTCTCTTTCCTACAGTGGTTTCCTATTTGAAAATGAAACTTTAGTGAAATAGAAAGTATGTTCCTGATACGTCTCCATTAAGAGCCAAGCAGAAGAGACACAATTAGGTACAAGTAAAGAGGGAAAAAAAATAACCCTGCATTAAAAACACACTGAAGTGCTGTAATTGTGGAAGGTGGCTGGTGGAGAGAGCAAGAGTTTGGACAAGAAAGCAGACTTTAGACCACTGACTGTAGAGTCCGAGAGCCTGAAAATATTTTAGAGTAAACTACACGAGCAGAAGGACTTCAGCGGAAACTTTACACCACCCTGGGTGAGTCTCTCAGCAATGAATATGTCAGAAAGAGGCACCGTTTCACCTCTCTTCTGTACTGGTACAGCGTTGTCAAGTGGTAGTTTCTGACAAGGATCCTTGTCTGCAGCCGAGTGCAGGACTCCGGCTCTGAAGACACACAGAGCTGCCGAGATGGGTTCACAGTGTATTGAAGTTCAAAATGGCGGAAAGCGGAAGTGCTGACTGTGGTGGATAAAGTTGCATAGAGCGCTTTTCATGCAGTTCATTCTACTGGTACTAAGAATCTTGACATTTTTGCATTTTCGCAAAATGGGAAAGGATAATTAATATGATGAGAAAAATTACAAAGTCATGATTGCATACGTTTTCAAACCCTTACTGAGGAAACAAATTCATTTGGGTGTATAAATTTACCAAAATGAGCTTACCTAATAGTTTTGTGGCCCTTGTTTGTAATAATAGTCATACACACAATTTCAGAAATACTTTGTCTCTCTGAGATCCCTCAGTCAGACAGTGGATATAAAGAAAAGATTCAATCCTGGAGACTAAGGAGCTTTCAGAACTGCTCAGGGATACAGTTGTAGAAAGACACAGACAGGCTGCACACGGGTCTCTGTGGAACAACACTGTCTGCATCCACCCAGTCACAGGCTGTTTCCTGTTCTCAGCCCATGTGCAGACATCACCTTGCATTCCTCTTCATACACTAAGGAACTGTGTTGAAATTTCAAGTGCTACTTTCTCAATCGCTATTAGATTAATAGTAAGAATGTAACATTATCAGACAGTTTCAACGCACATTTTGACATCAGAGTCTTTCATATGTCTGTGAATACATCAGACTTATACATCATTTTTTCAGTCCAGTTGTAGGAATAAGAGCAACACACGATTCATCAGACATTATCATACCATCCACTGCTCACAAGTTAAGATTTTGCACTCATTACGTCAAGTTACGTCAAGTTATGTGTTACAAGGGGAATCTGAAAGGCAGCACTACCATAAATATCAGCTTCGTGAAGCTCGTGATGAGCAGTATTTGATGACACTGGGTCACTGTGCTGTAGATTCTGTTCTGCTGTCATTTATGAGGCTTGTGTTTGTTGTTTTTGGAAGCTACTCTTTTAATAGACCATTAGCCCTGTAGGTAAGCTGTGAACAGTGACCATTGTTCCTCCTTCCTGATGCTGTTTCCCTTGTTTTGGTGTTCGTTCTGTATGCCATTATGGTTTTCATCATCGTTCTCCTGACACATTTAATCATTTCATCACTTCTCTGAGTGACTCACCTGCAATTTGGACACAAACTATTTAAGCCCTGTCAAAATTCGTTAGATCTCTCATGTCTCTTTAGAACCTCCCATATTAAACTGTTTTATAAGACTGCTTTTAAGGCAGAAACGTTTTGTTGATTCATGTTGAACTGAACATGGAACATATGAAGAATCCATTTTAGCTGTCATTTAATTGTTCCAATTTACAAGTGCTTTTTAGCTGTCTTTCCATTAATTTGGTCATCTCCCAGGCATTTGCAGGTGCAGTAGATGATTTATTCTAACACAATTTATTTGAATTGTCACTTTTGCCTTAACTTTAAAGTAGGAAAAGTGAACTCAAAACCATTTCACAGGAAGTCCTTCAGCACGATGTTTCTGAGTGTCTTTTTCAGCCTCTCTTTCCTACAGTGGTTTCCTATTTGAAAATGAAACTTTAGTGAAATAGAAAGTATGTTCCTGATACGTCTCCATTAAGAGCCAAGCAGAAGAGACACAATTAGGTACAAGTAAAGAGAGAAAAAAATACCCCTGCATTAAAAACACACTGAAGTGCTGTAATTGTGGAAGGTGGCTGGTGGAGAGAGCAAGAATTTGGACAAGAAAGCAGACTTTAGACCACTGACTGTAGAGTCCGAGAGCCTGAAAATATTTTAGAGTAAACTACACGAGCAGAAGGACTTCAGCGGAAACTTTACACCACCCTGGGTGAGTCTCTCAGCAATGAATATGTCAGAAAGAGGCACCGTTTCACCTCTCTTCTGTACTGGTACAGCGTTGTCAAGTGGTAGTTTCTGACAAGGATCCTTGTCTGCAGCCGAGTGCAGGACTCCGGCTCTGAAGACACACAGAGCTGCCGAGATGGGTTCACAGTGTATTGAAGTTCAAAATGGCGGAAAGCGGAAGTGCTGACTGTGGTGGATAAAGTTGCATAGAGCGCTTTTCATGCAGTTCATTCTACAGGTACTAAGAATCTTGACATTTTTGCATTTTCGCAAAATGGGAAAGGATAATTAATATGATGAGAAAAATTACAAAGTCATGATTGCATACGTTTTCAAACCCTTACTGAGGAAACAAATTCATTTGGGTGTATAAATTTACCAAAATGAGCTTACCTAATAGTTTTGTGGCCCTTGTTTGTAATAATAGTCATACACACAATTTCAGAAATAAATACTTTGTCTCTGTGAGATCCCTCAGTCAGACAGTGGATATAAAGAAAAGATTCAATCCTGGAGACTAAGGAGCTTTCAGAACTGCTCAGGGATACAGTTGTAGAAAGACACAGACAGGCTGCACACGGGTCTCTGTGGAACAACACTGTCTGCATCCACCCAGTCACAGGCTGTTTCCTGTTCTCAGCCCATGTGCAGACATCACCTTGCATTCCTCTTCATACACTAAGGAACTGTGTCGAAATTTCAAGTGCTACTTTCTCAATCGCTATTAGATTAATAGTAAGAATGTAACATTATCAGACAGTTTCAACGCACATTTTGACATCAGAGTCTTTCATATGTCTGTGAATACATCAGACTTATACATCATTTTTTCAGTCCAGTTGTAGGAATAAGAGCAACACACGATTCATCAGACATTATCATACCATCCACTGCTCACAAGTTAAGATTTTGCACTCATTACGTCAAGTTACGTCAAGTTATGTGTTACAAGGGGAATCTGAAAGGCAGCACTACCATAAATATCAGCTTCGTGAAGCTCGTGATGAGCAGTATTTGATGACACTGGGTCACTGTGCTGTAGATTCTGTTCTGCTGTCATTTATGAGGCTTGTGTTTGTTGTTTTTGGAAGCTACTCTTTTAATAGACCATTAGCCCTGTAGGTAAGCTGTGAACAGTGACCATTGTTCCTCCTTCCTGATGCTGTTTCCCTTGTTTTGGTGTTCGTTCTGTATGCCATTATGGTTTTCATCATCGTTCTCCTGACACATTTAATCATTTCATCACTTCTCTGAGTGACTCACCTGCAATTTGGACACAAACTATTTAAGCCCTGTCAAAATTCGTTAGATCTCTCATGTCTCTTTAGAACCTCCCATATTAAACTGTTTTATAAGACTGCGTTTAAGGCAGAAACGTTTTGTTGATTCATGTTGAACTGAACATGGAACATATGAAGAATCCATTTTAGCTGTCATTTAATTGTTCCAATTTACAAGTGCTTTTTAGCTGTCTTTCCATTAATTTGGTCATCTCCCAGGCATTTGCAGGTGCAGTAGATGATTTATTCTAACACAATTTATTTGAATTGTCACTTTTGCCTTAACTTTAAAGTAGGAAAAGTGAACTCAAAACCATTTCACAGGAAGTCCTTCAGCACGATGTTTCTGAGTGTCTTTTTCAGCCTCTCTTTCCTACAGTGGTTTCCTATTTGAAAATGAAACTTTAGTGAAATAGAAAGTATGTTCCTGATACGTCTCCATTAAGAGCCAAGCAGAAGAGACACAATTAGGTACAAGTAAAGAGGGAAAAAAATACTCCTGCATTAAAAACACACTGAAGTGCTGTAATTGTGGAAGGTGGCTGGTGGAGAGAGCAAGAGTTTGGACAAGAAAGCAGACTTTAGACCACTGACTGTAGAGTCCGAGAGCCTGAAAATATTTTAGAGTAAACTACACGAGCAGAAGGACTTCAGCGGAAACTTTACACCACCCTGGGTGAGTCTCTCAGCAATGAATATGTCAGAAAGAGGCACCGTTTCACCTCTCTTCTGTACTGGTACAGCGTTGTCAAGTGGTAGTTTCTGACAAGGATCCTTGTCTGCAGCCGAGTGCAGGACTCCGGCTCTGAAGACACACAGAGCTGCCGAGATGGGTTCACAGTGTATTGAAGTTCAAAATGGCGGAAAGCGGAAGTGCTGACTGTGGTGGATAAAGTTGCATAGAGCGCTTTTCATGCAGTTCATTCTACAGGTACTAAGAATCTTGACATTTTTGCATTTTTGCAAAATGGGAAAGGATAATTAATATGATGAGAAAAATTACAAAGTCATGATTGCATACGTTTTCAAACCCTTACTGAGGAAACAAATTCATTTGGGTGTATAAATTTACCAAAATGAGCTTACCTAATAGTTTTGTGGCCCTTGTTTGTAATAATAGTCATACACACAATTTCAGAAATAAATACTTTGTCTCTGTGAGATCCCTCAGTCAGACAGTGGATATAAAGAAAAGATTCAATCCTGGAGACTAAGGAGCTTTCAGAACTGCTCAGGGATACAGTTGTAGAAAGACACAGACAGGCTGCACACGGGTTTCTGTGGAACAACACTGTCTGCATCCACCCAGTCACAGGCTGTTTCCTGTTCTCAGCCCATGTGCAGACATCACCTTGCATTCCTCTTCATACACTAAGGAACTGTGTTGAAATTTCAAGTGCTACTTTCTCAATCGCTATTAGATTAATAGTAAGAATGTAACATTATCAGACAGTTTCAACGCACATTTTGACATCAGAGTCTTTCATATGTCTGTGAATACATCAGACTTATACATCATTTTTTCAGTCCAGTTGTAGGAATAAGAGCAACACACGATTCATCAGACATTATCATACCATCCACTGCTCACAAGTTAAGATTTTGCACTCATTACGTCAAGTTACGTCAAGTTATGTGTTACAAGGGGAATCTGAAAGGCAGCACTACCATAAATATCAGCTTCGTGAAGCTCGTGATGAGCAGTATTTGATGACACTGGGTCACTGTGCTGTAGATTCTGTTCTGCTGTCATTTATGAGGCTTGTGTTTGTTGTTTTTGGAAGCTACTCTTTTAATAGACCATTAGCCCTGTAGGTAAGCTGTGAACAGTGACCATTGTTCCTCCTTCCTGATGCTGTTTCCCTTGTTTTGGTGTTCGTTCTGTATGCCATTATGGTTTTCATCATCGTTCTCCTGACACATTTAATCATTTCATCACTTCTCTGAGTGACTCACCTGCAATTTGGACACAAACTATTTAAGCCCTGTCAAAATTCGTTAGATCTCTCATGTCTCTTTAGAACCTCCCATATTAAACTGTTTTATAAGACTGCTTTTAAGGCAGAAACGTTTTGTTGATTCATGTTGAACTGAACATGGAACATATGAAGAATCCATTTTAGCTGTCATTTAATTGTTCCAATTTACAAGTGCTTTTTAGCTGTCTTTCCATTAATTTGGTCATCTCCCAGGCATTTGCAGGTGCAGTAGATGATTTATTCTAACACAATTTATTTGAATTGTCACTTTTGCCTTAACTTTAAAGTAGGAAAAGTGAACTCAAAACCATTTCACAGGAAGTCCTTCAGCACGATGTTTCTGAGTGTCTTTTTCAGCCTCTCTTTCCTACAGTGGTTTCCTATTTGAAAATGAAACTTTAGTGAAATAGAAAGTATGTTCCTGATACGTCTCCATTAAGAGCCAAGCAGAAGAGACACAATTAGGTACAAGTAAAGAGGGAAAAAAATACTCCTGCATTAAAAACACACTGAAGTGCTGTAATTGTGGAAGGTGGCTGGTGGAGAGAGCAAGAGTTTGGACAAGAAAGCAGACTTTAGACCACTGACTGTAGAGTCCGAGAGCCTGAAAATATTTTAGAGTAAACTACACGAGAAGAAGGACTTCAGCGGAAACTTTACACCACCCTGGGTGAGTCTCTCAGCAATGAATATGTCAGAAAGAGGCACCGTTTCACCTCTCTTCTGTACTGGTACAGCGTTGTCAAGTGGTAGTTTCTGACAAGGATCCTTGTCTGCAGCCGAGTGCAGGACTCCGGCTCTGAAGACACACAGAGCTGCCGAGATGGGTTCACAGTGTATTGAAGTTCAAAATGGCGGAAAGCGGAAGTGCTGACTGTGGTGGATAAAGTTGCATAGAGCGCTTTTCATGCAGTTCATTCTACAGGTACTAAGAATCTTGACATTTTTGCATTTTCGCAAAATGGGAAAGGATAATTAATATGATGAGAAAAATTACAAAGTCATGATTGCATACGTTTTCAAACCCTTACTGAGGAAACAAATTCATTTGGGTGTATAAATTTACCAAAATGAGCTTACCTAATAGTTTTGTGGCCCTTGTTTGTAATAATAGTCATACACACAATTTCAGAAATAAATACTTTGTCTCTGTGAGATCCCTCAGTCAGACAGTGGATATAAAGAAAAGATTCAATCCTGGAGACTAAGGAGCTTTCAGAACTGCTCAGGGATACAGTTGTAGAAAGACACAGACAGGCTGCACACGGGTCTCTGTGGAACAACACTGTCTGCATCCACCCAGTCACAGGCTGTTTCCTGTTCTCAGCCCATGTGCAGACATCACCTTGCATTCCTCTTCATACACTAAGGAACTGTGTTGAAATTTCAAGTGCTACTTTCTCAATCGCTATTAGATTAATAGTAAGAATGTAACATTATCAGACAGTTTCAACGCACATTTTGACATCAGAGTCTTTCATATGTCTGTGAATACATCAGACTTATACATCATTTTTTCAGTCCAGTTGTAGGAATAAGAGCAACACACGATTCATCAGACATTATCATACCATCCACTGCTCACAAGTTAAGATTTTGCACTCATTACGTCAAGTTACGTCAAGTTATGTGTTACAAGGGGAATCTGAAAGGCAGCACTACCATAAATATCAGCTTCGTGAAGCTCGTGATGAGCAGTATTTGATGACACTGGGTCACTGTGCTGTAGATTCTGTTCTGCTGTCATTTATGAGGCTTGTGTTTGTTGTTTTTGGAAGCTACTCTTTTAATAGACCATTAGCCCTGTAGGTAAGCTGTGAACAGTGACCATTGTTCCTCCTTCCTGATGCTGTTTCCCTTGTTTTGGTGTTCGTTCTGTATGCCATTATGGTTTTCATCATCGTTCTCCTGACACATTTAATCATTTCATCACTTTTCTGAGTGACTCACCTGCAATTTGGACACAAACTATTTAAGCCCTGTCAAAATTCGTTAGATCTCTCATGTCTCTTTAGAACCTCCCATATTAAACTGTTTGATAAGACTGCTTTTAAGGCAGAAACGTTTTGTTGATTCATGTTGAACTGAACATGGAACATATGAAGAATCCATTTTAGCTGTCATTTAATTGTTCCAATTTACAAGTGCTTTTTAGCTGTCTTTCCATTAATTTGGTCATCTCCCAGGCATTTGCAGGTGCAGTAGATGATTTATTCTAACACAATTTATTTGAATTGTCACTTTTGCCTTAACTTTAAAGTAGGAAAAGAGAACTCAAACTATTTCACAGGAAGTCCTTCAGCACGATGTTTCTGAGTGTCTTTTTCAGCCTCTCTTTCCTACAGTGGTTTCCTATTTGAAAATGAAACTTTAGTGAAATAGAAAGTATGTTCCTGATACGTCTCCATTAAGAGCCAAGCAGAAGAGACACAATTAGGTACAAGTAAAGAGGGAAAAAAATACCCCTGCATTAAAAACACACTGAAGTGCTGTAATTGTGGAAGGTGGCTGGTGGAGAGAGCAAGTGGTTGGACCAGAAAGCAGACTTTAGACCACTGACTGTAGAGTCCGAGAGCCTGAAAATATTTTAGAGTAAACTACACGAGCAGAAGGACTTCAGCGGAAACTTTACACCACCCTGGGTGAGTCTCTCAGCAATGAATATGTCAGAAAGAGGCACCGTTTCACCTCTCTTCTGTACTGGTACAGCGTTGTCAAGTGGTAGTTTCTGACAAGGATCCTTGTCTGCAGCCGAGTGCAGGACTCCTGCTCTGAAGACACACAGAGCTGCCGAGATGGGTTCACAGTGTATTGAAGTTCAAAATGGCGGAAAGCGGAAGTGCTGACTGTGGTGGATAAAGTTGCATAGAGCGCTTTTCATGCAGTTCATTCTACAGGTACTAAGAATCTTGACATTTTTGCATTTTTGCAAAATGGGAAAGGATAATTAATATGATGAGAAAAATTACAAAGTCATGATTGCATACGTTTTCAAACCCTTACTGAGGAAACAAATTCATTTGGGTGTATAAATTTACCAAAATGAGCTTACCTAATAGTTTTGTGGCCCTTGTTTGTAATAATAGTCATACACACAATTTCAGAAATAAATACTTTGTCTCTGTGAGATCCCTCAGTCAGACAGTGGATATAAAGAAAAGATTCAATTCTGGAGACTAAGGAGCTTTCAGAACTGCTCAGGGATACAGTTGTAGAAAGACACAGACAGGCTGCACACGGGTCTCTGTGGAACAACACTGTCTGCATCCACCCAGTCACAGGCTGTTTCCTGTTCTCAGCCCATGTGCAGACATCACCTTGCATTCCTCTTCATACACTAAGGAACTGTGTTGAAATTTCAAGTGCTACTTTCTCAATCGCTATTAGATTAATAGTAAGAATGTAGCATTATAAGATAGTTTCAACGCACATTTTGACATCAGAGTCTTTCATATGTCTGTGAATACATCAGACTTATACATCATTTTTTCAGTCCAGTTGTAGGAATAAGAGCAACACACGATTCATCAGACATTATCATACCATCCACTGCTCACAAGTTAAGATTTTGCACTCATTACGTCAAGTTACATCAAGTTATGTGTTACAAGGGGAATCTGAAAGGCAGCACTACCATAAATATCAGCTTCGTGAAGCTCGTGATGAGCAGTATTTGATGACACTGGGTCACTGTGCTGTAGATTCTGTTCTGCTGTCATTTATGAGGCTTGTGTTTGTTGTTTTTGGAAGCTACTCTTTTAATAGACCATTAGCCCTGTAGGTAAGCTGTGAACAGTGACCATTGTTCCTCCTTCCTGATGCTGTTTCCCTTGTTTTGGTGTTCGTTCTGTATGCCATTATGGTTTTCATCACCGTTCTCCTGCCACATTTAATCATTTCATCACTTCTCTGAGTGACGCACCTGCAATATGGACACAAACTATCTGAGCCCTGTCAAAATTCATTAGCTATCTCATGTCTCTTTAGAACCTCCCATATTAAAGTGTTTTATAAGACTGTTTTTAAGGCAGAAACGTATTGTTGATTCATGTTGAACTGAACATGGAACATATGAAGAATCCATTTTATCCATTTAATTTTGGTCATCCCCCAGACATTTTCAGGTGCAGTAGATGATTTCTTCTATCTAACACAACGAAACTTTAGTGAAATAGAAAGTATGTTCCTGATTCTTCTCCATTAAGTGTCAAGCAGAGGAGACACAATCAGGTACAAGTAAAGAGAGAAAAAATACTCCTGCATTAAAAACACACTAAGTACTGTAATTGTGGAAGGCTGCTGGTGGAGAGAGCAAGTGGTTGGACCAGAAAGCAGACTTTAGACCACTGACTGTAGAGTCCGAGAGCCTGAAAACACTTTAGAGTAAACTGCACGAGAAGAAGGACTTCAGGGGAAACTGTACACCACCCTGGGTGAGTCTCTCAGCAATGAATATGTCAGAAAGAGGCACCGTTTCACCTCTCTTCTGTACTGGTACAGCATTGTCAAGTGGTAGTTTCTGACAAGGATCCTTGTCTGCAGCCGAGTGCAGGACTCCTGCTCTGAAGACACAGAGAGCTGCCAAGAT
The DNA here is from genome assembly GCF_040954835.1 of Lepisosteus oculatus. Classification (NCBI taxonomy): domain Eukaryota; kingdom Metazoa; phylum Chordata; class Actinopteri; order Semionotiformes; family Lepisosteidae; genus Lepisosteus; species Lepisosteus oculatus. Next base: position 13,532,126 of record NC_090713.1, read on the forward strand.
GGGTTCACAGTGTATTGAAGTTTAAAATGGCAGAAAGCAGAAGTGCTGATTGTGGTGGAGAAGATTGCAGAGAGTGCTTTTCAGAAAAGGGACATGCTGCACACTGCTCTCTGTGGAACAGCACTGCCTGCATCCACCCAGTCACAGGCTGTTTCCTGTTCTCAGTCCATGTGCAGACATCACCTTGCATTCTTCTTCAAACACTTAGGAACCTGGGAACATCATTTTGATAATATGTATTTTGTTGTATGTTGTATATATGTGTCAGTGTTGTTAATGTACAGTACAGTGTGTGAGTGTGTCAGTGTTGTTATTGTGCAGTACAGTGTGTGAGAGTGTGTCAGTGCTGTTAATGTGCAGTACAGTATAAGAGTGTGTCAGTGTTGTTAATGTGCAGTACAGTATAAGAGTGTGTCAGTGTTGTTATTGTGCAGTAGTCTGTGAGAGTGAATCAGTGTTTTATAATTGCTATCAGAATAATGCTAGGAATGTAACATTATAAAACAGTTTTCTGCCCACATGGTGAAACAGCTGGTGATATGAATGTGAATACAGTATATTATATTTGATATATGTCAGAATATACATAATTTTGATAATATGTATTTTTTGTATGTTGTATATGTGTCAGTGTTGTTAATGTATAGTACAGTGTGTGAGTGTGTCAGTGTTGTTATTGTGCAGTACAGTGTGTGAGAGTGTGTCAGTGCTGTTCATGTGCAATACAGTGTGTGAGAGTGTCAGTGTTGTTAATGTGCAGTAGAGTGTGTGAGAGTGTGGCAGTGTTGTTAATGTGCAGTACAGTGTGTGAGAGTGTGTCAGTGTTGTTATTGTGCAGTAGTCTGTGAGATTGAATCAGTGTTGTTGTGCAGTACAGTGTTTGAGAGTGTGTCAGTGAAGTTATTTAATTATGCAGTAGTGCTGTTGCAGTGTTAGATTAGAAGAGAGGATACTAAACAAACTATTGTGAAATAATGTGAATCCCTATTGTTGTACTCATAGTCAGTTCAACTGATCACGTCGGTCATTAAGGTAATTTTATACACTTAAATTAACGTACAGTAGGTTTGCCACTGTAGGTTTGAATACTTATGCAATCAAAACTTTTCTTTCATAATTATTATCTATTTCCTTCTTTGTTTCTGATTTTTACTTTGAATGTAGTAAGTAGGTTATGAATATATCAAACATCAATTACTGCTTTAAAGTAAAAATATATGAAAACTGCAAGGGTCTGATTACTTTTCCAAGGCACTATGTATTTTGGTTTCATTTCATTAAGTATTTAAATGAATATTGTGGTACAATACAGGAAGTGTCTGGTGTGTGTGTAGGGGGGGCACATTAAGGAAGACGCCTTGCCATGGAAACCACATAAGTGAATGAATGGCAAGTGTAGAAGGGTTTTAAAGGGGGGAAAGTTCCAGCAGGATCTCGGTTTTGTTGTCGCTACATTGGTGAGAGAACAAATGCGGAGGCTCTGCTGTGAGAGAGCCAGGCTGAAGCATGACAGTAGCGGATGTGAGACGCTACTAGTCAGGGCAACGTTAGAAGGGCGTGCCGCCATGTACAGGATGGGTGAGCAAAGACTTGATTGGCCGCTGTAGAAACCCCGTGGGGGGGTGGAGAAGAACGACAATCCCGGAGGGGATTGTGAGAGGAATAGCCTGCGAGGAAGAGTGAAAACGTCAGTCTGCGAGGAGACTGACAGAAGAAACAGAGCTTATGAGATCATCAAAAGATTTAAAGGGACAGCATCCTGCTAGGGTGTGAGAGCAGGGCTGTCGTGTCCGCTGTATGAGTGAGCTGTGAGTTAGTGTGTGTGGACCAGAGTGGGTTGTGCGGCAGAAGGGACCCTCCCCCTGCCAACAAATTGGTATCAGGGAAGTGAGTGGGGTCTATCTAGCTGTACCCTCTGGGAGATAGCGGAGTGGTGGCTGGGCACAGTGATGTGCGCTGACAGCTGCAGGGTGTAACGCAGTGGTGGCTGGGCACACTGAGGTGTGCTGGCAGCTGTGAGTTCACAACCTAAGGACGTGAGAGTGAAGCACCAGAAAGGTTGTGAGTGTGTGTGTTAGAGGGACAGTGCGTCGTGTCTCGGCACAGTCTGTAGTGCGGAAGAAGACTCGGTGATGTAGCATGTGTCTGTGTAACCCAACCTGGTGGCGTCGGGAGAGGATATCAAGGCTGGGGGTTGGACCTGGGAGTCTGAGGCACAGGTTGTGAGTGAAACAGTGGCATAATGGAGTAGGAGCAGGAGGTTCCTAACAGTGAGGACAACAGGATGAACTGGTGAACTTGAGACTCTGAAGGCAAAGGGGCCAGAAGTAACGGAATGTGGAGTCATGTATCCTGTTACTCCGATGAGGGGGTCAGTGTGATCAACACTCCCAGAGGAGAGTGCATCTAAAATAAAGAAAAGAAACCTAAAATACCTTATAAAGGGGTGTGACAGGGGAGAATGGAAGTGTGACCACGCCCAATGCAGTGTCAACTACCCCCATGGCACCACAATATTCAAACAGAGGTCATGGGTACAAGGTCTATATTAGGACATCCTCCTCCTCCATCCTACAAAACTCCATACTCCTTTCAGCAAAATGCCGTGCTTCTTCGCTCCTAAATCACATTTTAATTTTTGGTCACTATGATCCAATTAAACCCACTTCTGCTCTTTCCCCTATTTATATTACTTAACATTAAAAAAAGAAAAACCTGCTGATAGTCATCCCAGGACAATTTGAGCCCTGATTAGTACTGATCATTCAAGATTACCTTATTTTATACTAGCTCAGGTTAAAATACGGAGGCTGTAAACATGAAGATTGAGTATTTTTTATTGCTTAAAGATTTGTATTGCATAAATATTTATTTGTGGAAAACTTCTTTATACACAGCATTTTTGGTTTTGCCCAGCAAGAGGAACAACTGTGGGATGACGCTTGGAGATGGGGAAACTTTAGTATCTTTCAGACACCTCCATTGCTAATATAGGTGTCTGCCTATTTGAAACTTTTTTGACCTAATCATTGTTGCTTTCTTTGTTTTAGATTCCTTAAACTGCTATGTCAACGCCTTTGTTGACATGTTTGCACACATACTTGATGGATTTGACTGAGCTGCAGTATTCAACGTTGATGTGAGCCTTGAAAGTTTTTGAGAGAAGTGGATTGTAGGGAACAACCCACCTGTTGTCCACAAATACTTTCTGACCATTAATCATGATGATTGACTCATGGCCACCATCTTCTGGCTTCCTTCTCTTGTACAATGGATAGCCTTTCTGGTTCTTGTAAGAACTTTCTTGGATACTTCTTGGTGCATTTTCAATCTTACTTGTATGGTGAGTTATGATTCAAAGGACCACAGGGCCTATGAATCATGTTTCTCACTACAACGTCAAACAGAACTTTGTCATCATGAGGATCTGGAATTTCAGCTGAAATAATTCTGTCAACATCTTTGGGTGAATTGTTGACCAGCCACAAGTATGCATGTATCACCCTGCAACTCACACCTGGCAACCCACTGAAGCTCAGCAGGTGTGAGCCTGGTCAGTACCTGGAAGGGAGACCTCCTGGGAAAAACTAAGGTTGCTGCTGGAAGAGGTGTTAGTGGGGTCAGCAGGGGGCGCTCACCCTGTGGCTCATGTGGGTCCTAATGCCTCCTAATGACGGGGACACTATACTGTAAACAGGCGCCGTCCTTCAGATGAGACGTAAAACCGAGGTCCTGACTCTCTGTGGTCATTAAAAATCCCAGGGCGTTTCTTGAAAAGAGTAGGGGTGTAATTTTCCCATCGGCCTTTATCAATCATGGCCTCCTAACAATCCCCCTCTATTTATTGGCTTCATTACTCTGCTCTCCTCCCCACTGATAGCTGATGTGTGGTGAGCGTTCTGGCGCACTATGGCTGCCGTCGCATCATCCAGGTGGATGCTGCACATTGGTGGTGGTGGAGGGGAGTCCCCATTACCTATAAAGCGCTTTGAGTGGAGTGTCCAGAAAAGCGCTATATAAGTGTAAGCAATTATTCTTCTTATTATTATTATTATCATCTTCAATCACCAAAGATTTTGCTGTTTGTCAAAAAATCGATGAGGGACAACACCTTTCTTTGAATAACCCATGTAATAAGTTCATGTCTTTGGATTGCCTTTTGGCCAGGGAAAAGTTCTCTCTGTACCTCCTGCCATGTAGGGTTGAATGTGAAAGTAAAAAAGGTCAGGTCTGCCATACTTTGTGACATAAGTCATCTTGAGTCTTTTCATGCATGTATCTTGGTCCTCCTGTGAACTTGGAAGGTAATATCACCCTTTTTCCAATGTTGACGTCTCCATCACTGGTGATGGGATCTCTTAGACCCTGGTACAGTGCCTTGCGAAAGTATTCGGCCCCCTTGAACTTTTCAACCTTTTGCCACATTTCAGGCTTCAAACATAAAGATATAATTTTTTTATTTTATGTGAAGAATCACCAACAAGTGGGACACAAGTGTGAAGTGGAACGAAATCTATTGGATTTTTGAAACTTTTTTAACTAATAAAAAAATGAAAAGTGGGGCGTGCAAAATTATTCAGCCCCTTTACTTTCAGTGCAGCAAACTCACTCCAGAAGTTCAGCGAGGATCTCTGAATGATCCAATGTTGTCCTAAATGACTGATGGTGATAAATAGAATCCACCTGTGTGTAATCAAGTCTCTGTATAAATGCACCTGCTCTGTGATAGTCTCAAGGTTCTGTTGAAAGCGCAGAGAGCATCATGAAGACCAAGGAACACACCAGGCAGGTCCGTAATACTGTTGTGGAGAAGTTTAAAGCCGGATTTGGATACAAAAAGATTTCCCAAGCTTCAAACATCCCAAGGAGCACTGTGCAAGCGATCATCTTGAAATGGAAGGAGTATCAGACCACTGCAAATCTACCAAGACCTGGCCTTCCCTCTAAACTTTCAGCTCAGACAAGGAGAAGACTGATCAGAGATGCAGCCAAGAGGCCCATGATCACTCTGGATGAACTGCAGAGAACTACAGATGAGGTGGGAGAGTCTGTCCATAGGACAACAATCAGTCTTACACTGCACAAATCTGGCCTTTATGGAAGAGTGGCAAGAAGAAAGCCATTTCTCAAAGATATCCATAAAAAGTCTCGTCTAAAGTTTGCCACAAGCCACCTGGGAGACACCCCAAACATGTGGAAGAAGGTGCTCTGGTCAGATGAAACCAAAATCGAACTTTTTGGCCACAATGCAAAACGATATGTTTGGCGTAAAAGCAACACAGCTCATCACCCTCAACACACCATCCCCACTGTCAAACATGGTGGTGGCAGCATCATGGTTTGGGCCTGCTTTTCTTCAGCAGGGACAGGGAAGATGGTTAAAATTGAGGGGAAGATGGATGCAGCCAAATACAGGACCATTCTGGATGAAAACCTGTTGGAGTCTGCAAAAGACCTGAAACTGGGACGGAGATTTATCTTCCAACAAGACAATGATCCCAAACATAAAGCAAAATCTACAAAGGAATGGTTCACAAATAAACGTATCCAGGTGTTTGAATGGCCAAGTCAAAGTCCAGACCTGAATCCAATCGAGAATCTGTGGAAAGAGCTGAAAACTGCTGTTCACAAACGCTCTCCATCCAACCTCACTGAGCTCGAGCTGTTTTGCAAGAAAGAATGGGCACGAATTTCAGTCTCTCGATGTGCAAAACTGATAGAGACATACCCCAAGCGACTTGCAGCTGTAATCGCAGCAAAAGGTGGCTCTACAAAGTATTAACGCAAGGGGGCCGAATAATTTTGCACGCCCCACTTTTCATTTTTTTATTAGTTAAAAAAGTTTCAAAAATCCAATAGATTTCGTTCCACTTCACAATTGTGTCCCACTTGTTGGTGATTCTTCACATAAAATAAAAAAATTATATCTTTATGTTTGAAGCCTGAAATGTGGCAAAAGGTTGAAAAGTTCAAGGGGGCCGAATACTTTCGCAAGGCACTGTATGTCTCGGCTCAAAGTTGACTGATTTTGGCAAATGAACAAAAGACACTCACTTTCAATTTTTGAGTTCATGACAACAATGTACTGGTGGAATAGCTCTCTGCACTTCAAAATGTGATTGGAACTGTTTGATCTCGCTATAATCTGGTTAACATACTGTAGTAATCACTTGCAGTTACTTTCTTTCCTGATGAGAGAGACAGAATGTTGATGAAGTAGCCATCTTGTCCTTTCCAAAATATTATTGGGTACTGGGGCACATCATAAGAATGTTGTGTTTCCGGAATTCTCTGGCGGGTATCATCTCTCTGATGAAGGATAATGTCATGTTTTCCTGCATCTTGATCATCCAAAAGGGTTGCAACTTCATCTGTGTTAGGGGCATTTAATCTGCTCTTATGCTCACCAGCTGGTGTTTTGTCTGCTCTAATGATGACTTTGTGATCTCTGAGTGCAGGATCTTGCAGCACCGACTTGAAACTTCTGACTAAATTGTTGTGCTACTGGAGCATGTTTTTTAGGCTCTGAATGACTTCCAGTTGAACATCAGGCATAAGATGGCACCTGCGATCCATTGGTTCTTGCTCATCGCCCATGAAGTAAATTTGAACAAATTTAGTAAATTCTTCTTCAACAGGTAAAAGCGAACCAATTCTGTGATACACATGTTCCTAGATTTTGAGTCCTGGCTCATTTTCTTCTTTTGAAGCACCAAATAATGTCATTCGGAAACATGAATTGTACTTTCTGATATTTGAAAGGAAGTGCCTGGACTTTTCTGTGCCACCTTCCATCTGTGAAAGAAGAGGCTCTGGTGGTTGCTCTATTGGCAAAAAGGTTCACATTTCCATTATTGCAGCAAAGACCTGGTGGCTCATCTTTCCACTTTTTCGCACTGCAGTGATTGCAAACAACACACATAGTCCCAGTTTCAACAGCTTTGTGTTGTGAGATGTCAAAGTTATTATTGTAATCAAAAGCCGTATTGTGAAGGTCAAACTGTGTTTGTGTTTGAGCTGCTTTTCTTGCTTGGTCTACCTGTTGCCTTGTTCTTTGATCATCTGTTTCAGCTTGGCGAGCTGCAGCTGTTTGAGCTCTTTGTACCTGTAACCTTGCTTCTCTTTGCTCTTCTGTTTCTGATAGGTGCGCTGCTTTGAATTTTGAAGCATCTTTGGTGGACCTACCCAATGATCCAGACCTATTCTTGGGTGGCATGTTTTGATCTATCTAATTTTATTAAATGGTTTATTAGAAGGTTTAAATTTCAGGTGCTTTATAGATATAGAGATATTAACACAACAACACAATTATTTGTGAGTTTGTGAGGAGTGATATTGGATAACGTGCCACCGCCTTATATAATACGCTGGACAAAAGTTCAAGGTCAAATTCTTCCGCGAGGAGGTACCTTTAAAGAGGAGATGACGACACCAAACATTTTTGGCACGGCCTCTCTTTAAAGCCCTGGCCAAATATGAAGAGAGTATGTACAGTTATAATTCAAACTGAATTAAAAACTACACATCCTAGTTAACATGGTGGTGCTTGTGTTTAACCAACGAAACAGGGCGAAAAATCACATGACATTGGGTCTGAGTTTCGAAAGCTTAACCTATCAGCAACAAAGCGAAATTTACACGATAGGCTACCTCAAACTGTCAGTTACACAACTGTGTATGTCACTTAAGCCACTACTATTTGGCTTTTTAGTTATGGAGGCAGGAAGACGCCATCTTTAACCGTGTGCAAATCGCAATAGGGAGAGACACGTATGAAAAGAAGTTCATCCCAGCTACAATACAAATATATTTTTGTGGTAAAGGGGAGCAAAACATCAGTATTTACTTCTATTAATTAGCGTACAATCTATAGTTGAAATCTGAGCCCAAATATAAAGTTAAAATCTCAACAAACAAAGCAATGTAGGAAATTCACACTTTTTCTGCAACAGAAATACACAGAGAAAATAAATCCTTTCTGACATCTCAAATCAGTTTCGATCAAGGTCTCCAAAACGAACAAGAAAAGAGCGTTTTCAGAGAGCAATTACACTGTGTTTATGTAGAATAAGTGATTAGATTTATGAGCAATCTAATTTCTTATTCGTTTAAAACTGTGAAATGTCAGCTGCAACAGATCACACCAGAGACAGCACTATCTCTACCTGTCATAGACGTTCAGGAAAGGGTGAATGAAAGAAGTCATGTCATGTACAATAATTCAGTGATCAATAATAATAGTTGTAGGACAAGAAACAAAAAATCGTGAAAACTTAAGCTTTTAAATCTAAAACTAAAGTTCAGTCTACAAATTAAAGCAAATGAAAATGTAGGATGTTAAAGTGCTAGAGGTATAAATGTAAAAATACAAAAATACACATGAGCAAAAAGTTTTAGAAATGGAGCTGGTGTTACTTTGAAATAAGAAAACAGAAAAAAACAATGACTAGACATAGTGCAGAAGAGGGATGCAGGAAAACTTGCAAAAGCTTAGATGTACAAAAAAAACACAGAAAGGTGTGTGTTACAGAAGAACATTCAATTCAATTCAATTAAAATCAACTTTATTGTCATTAAACTTACACAGGTGCATAGTATAATGAAAAGTGTTTCTCATTAGTCACTCAGGTGCAGTATATAAATAGGACAGAAAATAAGACAATAGACAGTAACACAATGGCAATAACAGTAACATGTAATAACATAACATAAATAACATGTAATCAAGTAATCAAAACTGTGCAAAATTCCGCAAACAGAGAAAATATAACAGGATAAAAACAGTGCAAGGTAATTCTTGGAACAGTGCAAAAATAGTATGGTTAAAAATAGTATGGTTAATTAATAAATATTAAATATTATTATGACTGGTACAGTTTTACTGGGCTATCGATGGGACAGTACAATTTCGGCTTACATGTGTGTGTAGTGGTGTAGGAGTACAGTCATTGTGGGTACAGGAAGACGTTAGGAGAGATCATAATATGGTGGGAGGGAGTGGGGGCATCACCAACTTGACAGCTCTGGGGAAGAAGCTATTTTGGAGTCTAGTTGTGTGCGACTGGAGTGACCGGAACCTTCTGCCAGATGGTAGGGGAACAAACAAGTTATGACTGGGATGAGTGGGGTCAGACATAATTTTGGTGGCTTTTTTCAGACTCCTGGTGTTGTATATTTCCTGGATGGATGGTAAGGCACTGCCGATGATGTGTTGGGCAGTTTTGACCACCCGCTGTAGTGCCTTACGGTCGGATGCGGTGCAGTTGCCGTTCCAGACTATGATGCAGCTGGTCAGTATGCTCTCCACCGTACATCTGTAGAAGTTGGTGAGGATCAGTGGATGTAGGTGTATTTTCTTCAGCCTTCTCAGGAAGTACAGCCGCTGTTGTGCCTTCTTGAGGAGACTGGAGGTGTTCAGTGTCCATGTAAGGTCCTTAGAGATGTAAACACCTAGGAATTTGAAGTTATTCACCATCTCCACCGCAGACCCTTCTATGTAGATGAGGGAGTGAACTTTTCCTTGTCTTCTGAAGTCAACAATCAGCTCTTTGGTTTTGCTGATGTTGAGACATAGGTTGTTGGTTCGGCACCAGTCTGCAAGTTGTTTTATCTCCTCCCAGTAGGCAGTCTCATCATTGTCAGTGATCAGGCCCACGACTGTGGTATGGTCAGCATACTTGATAATGGTGTTTGTGCTGAACTTAGCAGTACAGTCGTGGGTGAACAGGGAGTAAAGCAGTGAGCTGAGCTCACAGCCTTGAGGGGCACCGGTGTTAAGGGTGAGTGTGTTGGAGGTGAGGTTGCCAATCCTGACAGTCTGGGGTCTGCTGATGAGGAAGTCTAGGATCCAGCTGCAGAGGGTTGTATCTAAACCTAGAGCCTTGAGTTTGGTAGAAAGTTTTATGGGTATGATGGTGTTAAATGCTGAGCTAAAGTCAATGAACAGCATTCTTGTATAGGTGTTCCTTTTATCCAGGTGGGTTAGTGTGGTGTGTAAAGCTATAGAGATTGCATCCTCTGTGGAGCGGTTTGTGCGATAGGCAAACTGGAGAGGATCCAGTGTTTTTGGAATGCTGGCTTTAATGTGCGGAATATATAGTTTTTCAAAGCACTTCATTATGAAGGGGGTGAGTGCAATAGGGCGGTAGTCGTTTAGGCATGTGGGGGCTGATTTTTTCGGTACTGGCACGATGGTGGTTGTCTTGAAGCAGCTAGGTACAGTGGCCTGGGCCAGGGACATGTTGAAGATGTCGGTACAGACATCAGCTATCTGCCAGGCACATGTTCTGAGTACCAGGCCAGGGATACCATCAGGTCCAGCAGCTTTATGTGTGTTCACTCTACTTAGTGATTTCCACACATCTAGCTTCGATAGTGTGGGGGGTGGGGTGGTAGGGGAGTCAGTGGTCCAGGTGGTTGGTTCAGGGTTTTGAGCTTCGAAGCGTGCATAGAAGGTGTTAAGCTTGTTTGGGAGAGAGGGGTCAGTAGCGCTTACAGGGCTTGTTTTGCTCTTGTAGCTTGTGATTGTAATTATGTCTTGCCACATGCATCGTGGGTTAGTGTTGGTGTTGTAGTGGTGTTCTATCTGGGATTTGTACTGTTTCTTGGCAGATTTTATGCCAGCTCTTAATTCTTTCCTAGCCCCTCTCAGTTCTTCCTCATTACCAGATTTGAAGGCTGCATCACGGGCTTTGAGCAGGGAGCGGATCTCAGTGTTCATCCAAGGTTTTTGATTCGGGAGTTTGCGTATCTTTTTAACGCTCACCACATCATCAGCACATTTGCTGATGTAGCTAGTGACTGCTGATGCATACATATCAATATCAGTGTGGGATCCATGGGAGGCTGCATCTTTTAACACACTCCAGTCTGTGCACTCAAAACAGTCCTGAAACATTGATTCTGCCTCTTTGGTCCATGTTTTTACAGTTATAACTGGAGCCTTGGTGCATTTGAGAAGTTGTCTGTAGGCTGGGAGTAGGAACAGGGAGATGTGGTCAGATTGTCCAAGAGGGGGGGTGAGGTACTGCTTTGTAAGCACCGGGTACATTAGTGTAAACAAGGTCAAGTGTGTTGTTTCCCCTGGTGGGGCAGTCAACGTGTTGGTTGTAGCTAGGCAGTACTGATATCAGATTTCCCTGATTAAAATCACCTGCAATAATAAAAACACCATCAGGGTGTGCTGATTCTTGTTTACTAATAGCTTTGGACAGCGTTTTGACTGCATCCTTAGCATTAGCGTTAGGAGGTATGTATACAGCAATAATAATGACCGACGTGAATTCCCTAGGTAGGTAGAAGGGTCGGCATTTTACCATTAAATATTCTAAGTCGGGTATATTCTGAGTGGGTAGCGATTTCTGTAGTATCTCTGCACCATGCTTGGTTGACATAAATACACAGACCTCCTCCTTTATTTTTACCAGAGGCGGCTGTTCTGTCCGATCGGAGAGTTCAAAAATCATCCAGCTGAATGGCGGATTCCGGTATGTTGTTGTGAAGCCACGTTTCCATAAACACAAGAGTGCAGCAGTTTTTTATTTCCTGGCGAGTAGTAAGCCTGAGTTTTATTTAGTCCAGTTTGTTGTCTAGGGACCGTACGTTAGCGAGGAACAGGCTGGGTATAGGTGGTCTGTTCCGCTGTTCTTTTAGTCTTATTTGCAGCCCGGCTCTCTTACCGCGTTTCTGTTTGCGCTCGCACCGCTTGCGCCGTCTCCTCTCCCGGCGGACACGGTCAGGTGGCTCCGCTGCTTCCGGGTCTGCGGTGTAGAGGATGGACGAGCTGATGAAATCCAGGTCGAGCGAACTAAAGGAGAAATTCCTGCAGTTGTTTCTGATGTCCGGTAATGTTTTCCGGTCGTAGGAGAAGTAAGCTTCAGTGTTTTGAGTAAATAACGTGACAAAAACGTAAGAATAACGAACAAAAAGCACCATTGTTTGAGAGCTAATGAAGCCGCTGCGTCCATGCGCGCCGCCATCTTGGCTGCTATCACCTAGGGTGATATCACCTTTATGTGATATCACCTTAAGGACAGCACATACAAGGGTTAATTGCACAATGGACCGCTCAAAGAAATTTGAAATAGTCTTCTTTAGGTGTGAGGGCAGGAGTGGATCGCAGAAGGCATAATCAGCAAATTAGGAAAACAAAGAACAGGACAGGTGAGACGTTTATCCAGAGAGTGAGTGATTAGAAAAAGGAACAGCTGTTACGCCCAGGTTTTACACTCTCTCTCTTTAATTTTATTAAAAATGCGTTTGCGTTTGTCTGGGTATTTACTTTGTAATCTGTGGTTTACATCTACTGTATTGCTTTGAGATGCCACTTTTAAAGGTGATATGTAAAATAAAGTGTTTTATTATTCTTATAGAGAAACATGATCAGATTTTCCCTGGTTCCGAAAAAAGACGATTAAAATCTGTAATCTTTCCACTTGTATGTCATCGGAAAATACAATAAGTTTCTGCTTTGTGTAAGGATGGTATCAAAAAGTAATCTAAGTGGTGAGAAAGCTGTGCTCCTCAAAGCGCTTTACAGGATAAAAACAATAACAACAATAGTGTTAGGCTGGGCAAACGATTTTTTTATAGAAATACAAAATGAGATATAATGATGTTTTCTGGCTTAGACATTAACAAGTACAACCCCCCTCTCTGGCTGTGACGAATTTAACCGGTTTCACAGGTATTTTCAAAGTAGAAGGGGGAAAGTTTCCAGCGAAAGACACCTCCACCCTCCAAAAGTACGGTACTTACTAGTTAAGAAAGCTAGGCTCCTCAATGAAATTGCTTTAACATGCTAATACGTTGGTGTTACAGTCCGGGCGTGACAAGCTTCTAATGTCAACCTGACTACGGCGAAAGGAACCCTTCTTTCATTGGAAGACAATGAACATATTCTAGCCCTAAATGAATTAATAGCAAAAATGGTTTACATAAAATACATTTTTCCCAAAAAGTTTAGCCTTTGTCACTAATGAAACCACTAAATAAAGACATAAATATCGAAATCTTAAGATTTTTAAAATACATGACTTTGCTAAAATTTACTTAAAAATAAAAACGATTACAAACGCCAGTGGAGAGAGAGAACAGGGGAGGGAGTTGGTTTTGCATAAGGGGCAGGGCTATGGAAATGAGGTCTATTTGGGAATGTGGAGTTACATGTTCTGGCTGTTTGTGAATTATTGTTGTTGAGTATAGAGTTTTGAGGTATTGATTTTGTGTAATGCTTTATGATGAAAATTGAGCTGGATTTTGTTTATGATAAAGAGGATAAACTGGAATGGGAGGAGGGTTTGGTTTTGCATAAGGGGCGGGATTATGATAATTGGAGGAATTTGAGAAAGTTTTTGGTTTGTCTTACGAATAATTCTTACAAGATATTGAGATTTGTTGTTGTTTTGTTGAGATTTAACTCCGCAAGTCTGAGTTCTTGTGTCCGTCCTATCCGAGCTCGAAAGTATTACAATATGTATCGTTATAGCAGGTGGTGTACAGCTTTTTAGTATAGATTACACTTTTCTAAAATGTATTTCAAAAATAAAAACGATTACAATCTAATCTTTCCACGTTTGATCCCAAGATCCGAAGAAAAATAAATCTAAACGGGGAGAAAGCTATGCTGAAAGTTTATTAAGATACTTAGAAGATAAAGATATCAATTTATGTTGCATTTGTCTGATTGTGAATAAAAAAACACATATTTAAACACACATTTGTGATTTAAATCAAAACGTGATTTAAATCAATATAAATGTTTATATTGTAATGCATAGGTGACTAGTCATTGTTATTAAAATGACTTAAATTCGATCATGTTGTGATATTTAGAAATATAAAAGTCAATTACTTGTCCATAATATTGCTATTCTATTTTTTCAAAGAAATGTCGCAGTACACGAACATAATCATATCGTTATTAATTTCTTTAGAAACGCGATTCCATATTGTATTAGCAGAAAAGCTTAAAACTACCACTTTTTTACATGCTATTTCACATGTTAGTTAAAGACTTCAATGCTTAAAATGTTTAGGGAGAAATGGAATACCGGTGTGTAATTTTTCAAAGTACCGATTCCTGGAATCTGACTGGCTGACACCCTTCTGAAGTGGTTCCATAATATCTGGTATACAGAAAAGAAAGCGTTGATAAAAAAGCCTGGGTTCTCATGTATCTGATACAAGTATCTTTTAATACAGTCTTTGCTGTGCTCTTGAGGATCCTTGTGATATTTTGAGCTCTGGTTGAATGATAAGTGTCGCAGTTTAAATAATTTTCATAGTTAGAAATTATGAAATGCTCTGTTAAAAGCAAGGGAGTTTTTATGTCCGTTGCAGTAAAAGAAAATGCCTGACAAAGTAGGGCTTGGACAGATTCCAAGTGCTTGTACAAATGTGCTAAAGAAATTATACTTTGAGTTTACAGCTTGTCCAAAGTCATTCATTATTATTACTATTAGTAATATCTGCAGTAAAGGCTTTGATGCATAAATATTTCTGATAAAGGTAGGTTGTGTACTTTTGTCCAACTGAGCAATCTTGCTTTCATAAAATATACCAACTTTTTAATGACTGATGATTAACATGCTGTAATACACAGTTTAAATTTAAAAGCTTAAATGCTGTACATGAGAGGTTAAGCTTTATTGGCTCATCCTGGCGGTTTTACAAGGTGATGCCAGATACTTTCCGGCACAACGTCAAATGACGCGATTAACCCCGTGATACTGTGACACGCCCACCGGGGTATACCGCGACATACCCCACCCATTTTGAATGGCTGCGTCTGTATGTACATTTTGCAAACCCTGGTCTGATGAGGGTATGGTATGCACAATGTCACAGTGGTAGGTTTTGCAAGCAGGAAATGTAGTGATAGATTTAAAAGAAACAAAGCATAGTTCAGTGGAAGAACTATAAGTTTAGCTACAGCAGTATTGGTTCTGTAAACTAGGGAAAAGGAATCCAACAGCAATACAAAAAGGAAACAGAGAAGTGTTTCGATAAATCGATAAATCAAATATTTTTTTAGTTGTTGTATTCCTTATTACATGCATGGACAACCATTGCAACCATTGCTATAAATATGTTCCTGAAAAATAATAAAAAAGCCATTTGATTCAAATAGCTTTGGCAAAATCTATAGATACTTTTCCCTTGAGCTGTAAAGCTTTTAGATTCTTTGGGTTCTTTATGCAGACCTCTCATCTGCAGGAGCACCCATGATTTAAAAACTATGGCTTTCATAAAAATGTGAGAGTAGCTTCATGCATTCCTCCTCATAGCACTTTACACTTAGTTTAAACTGCTGAGTGAACTAAGTTTAATACAGACAGCAAGGGGCAGTTCTTTAGCCGGTTGTGGGTCAACTTCAACAACTCTCCAACTGTGTTTTTGATCATTTTACTTGGGCTTCTTTAAAAAAAGCAGGATAAGGTCTTCAGATTAATATATTATTAACTACTACATTAGCTAGATTGAGTGAATGGCCTCTTGTTGTTTGTAACCCTTCTAATGGTTTTAAATTCCAAGCACTATTGATAAGTAATCAGCCACCCCATACTGCACAGCATAGCATAATAGCTATGTTTGAAAATCAAGAAGACTCCCCTTAGAAAGAAAGCTAACAGTTTCAATATGGCCAAAAAACAGTATGTCTTGCATAAGTGTTAACTTTCAGAACCAATGTGAAACTGAAATAAAACACAGGAAACCCAGAAATTACTAGAAGAATCCCCCATCCCAGTGTATTCCCTGTCTAATGGTGCAGTATTCCAAAAATTATAAAACATTACAGAAAAGATTCACAAACCAACACAAGGTTGTGAAAGGTCAGAGGGCCTGTCTAGAGTGTAAAACACTTGGTTGCAGCAGTGTGAGTGTTGTGGTTTGAAAGCTATTAAGTCATTAACAGCGACCCCCTATCCCAGTGTATTGCCTGTCCAATGGTGCTATCTTCCAGAAATAATAAAACAACCCAAAGCAAGGTTGTATATGGTGAGGGGGGCTGTCTGGTGTGTAAAACACTTGGTTGCAACATTGTGAATGTTATGCTTAAAAAGCTATTGTCATTAGGAAGACCCCCCTATTCCAGTGTATTACCTGTAGTGCTATCTTCAGAAAATCATAAAAAATAAAGAACAGTTTCACAATACAAAACAAAGCTGGGAAAGGTCAGAGGACCTGTCTAGTGTGTGAAACACTTAGTTGCAGCACTGTGGTGTTGTGCTTAAAAAGCCATTGAGTCATGAAGAAGACCCCATTATCCCAGTGTATCGCATGTCTAATTGTGCCATATTGAAAAAATCATTAAAAAAAACTAAAAGAGGTTTCACAGCCCAAAGCAAGGCTTGGAAAGGTCAGAGGACCTGCTTAGTGTGTAAAACACTTACTTGTAGCATTGTGGGTGCTGTGGTTTAAATGCTATTGGCTTGTGAACAGCATACCCCTATCCCAGTGCATAATGAATGGGTTTGAACATCAAGGGTGCTGTTCTTAATAAGCTGCTGAGTAAAGAACAGGAATTTTCTTGCTGTCAGGAGTATTGCATATATAGTTGACCTTTACCTGAATGAAAATAGGACATAAAGAAAGGGTTTCAGAAATCAAACAAAGCTTTATTCCTGTGTGTACAGTCTGGGTAATTGGAGACTGCGCTGTTTTGCTTCCTATGGTGATATATGGGTTTTTCGCATTAAGCTGTATTGAGCAGACTTTCTCGCATTGTGAACTTGTGTACACATCAGAGGTTTTCAAAAAGAGAATTAGCTCACTGGTAGTTTTATGTAGAGGTTGTGAAAATTTTCACAAGTAAAGGTCTTTAAAATGCGTTTGGTTTGTAGGCTTTCTGTGTTTCCCTTGCGAAGATATGGACAGAAGAATATTCGTGCGTGGTAAAAAAAATGGAAATAAAAAGACATAGTGAAGGCTGTGAAAACATTTATAGTGTACTTTGTACACACAGCAAGTGTTTTCGTAACTCTAGGAGATTTCGTGAAAACGCTACAGGCGTGCCAAAATCATTTTCGAACTTCAAGCTAACTTTTCTTCACAGACTTCCTTCTTTGAAATCAACTGTGCTTCAATAAATAATGTACAGTTTATCACCTTCTGCAATACTTCTAGTTTAGCTGGATTTGTGCAATAAGCACATTGTTTAATGGGGATGACATTACTCACGTCTACTGTATATCACTGTACGACACAGGTTTGAGTCGGAGTGTCTGTTAATAAAACAGACAGTCTTCCAATACATATAACTACTGCATGATTTCTTCATCTCTCTCTCTCTTTCCTAGCATTAATCCCGCACCAGCAGGGTCCGCTTGTCGGCACACCAGTCTCCATTTGGTGGTTTGAACCAAATCTTTGAGCTGACGTTGCCATTAGATGCGACTGAGAAATACTCACGTCGCTCCACCTGCCATCAGAGTGGGGGGGGGGGGTGGAGGAGAACAAAGTAATGAAGCCAATTCATAGAGGGGGATTATTAGGAGGCATGGGAAATTTGGCCAGGATGCCGGGGTCACACCCCTACTCTTTTCAAGAAACACCCTGGGATTTTTAATGACCACAGAGAGATAGGACCTTGGTTTTACGTCTCATCCAAAGGACGGGCAAGATTTCTTTATCTGTTTCAGCTAAATGAGGGAAATTAAATCAGTCAGAATCTCGGAGTGCCAATTGTAAAAATAACCCTTCTTCCCTCCTTTGTTTCGCGAAGAAATCCTTAATCACAAAACCATCACTTAATTTATCAAGATACACAAATTCACACCAGAGTCAACAACAAGTTATAATAGTGGACTATTTTTATGTATTCACTATATAAGAAAGAAACCAAAAGTAATACTCTGATCGCGCTTCGAACCATTGGGTGCAGCGCTTTGTCCATTACGACTACAAGGACAATACATTATTTAAAAAAGAAATGGATGTCAAAATGTTTCCAAAATGTCCACCTGTGATATTTTAGCTGCTTAGTTACACAATTCCATATTCATATAACTATCAAGTGATGTTAAATCACTACAATATTTATCTTTTTACAATAACAGCAAGTGGTGTTCTTATTACTTATTCTTAGAAAAGGAAAAAACGTTAAAACTTTTTATGAAGTACAGAATATAAGCTTAATAATGTTACAACAAGCACGTTAAAGCCAGAAGCCATGTAAATTACCAAGTTAAAGACTTTGATATGTAAAATATTTATGCGTAATTAAAATATTTATGATGAAGGTGGAAGGTTGTGTACGTTTGTCCAACTGAGCATTCTTGCTTTTATAAAAAATACCAACTTTTTAATGTTTAATGATTAACATGCTCTAATACACAGTTTAAAATTAAAAGTCTAAAGAATATACAACTTAAATTTTTAATTAGATAAAGATTGTCCCTCAGCAGTGATCAGGATTTGAAACCGAGTGTTTTCTGGCACTAGCTCAAATGCTGTACGTGAGAGGTTAAGCTTTATTAGCTCCACCTGGCGGTGATTCCAGATACTAAACGGTATAACCTCAGAACTGCCGTATTATGCAGTATTATGCGGTATGACACATTGTAATGTGACACACCACCGCATTTTACCACAGCGTACCTCGCTCATTTTGAATGGCTGCATCTGTACAGTACTTTCTATACATGCAACATTTCAGAAACACATAGAACAGATCAAAGGAGCAATGAATTGGAAATTGTCCCTAAAGTGCCAGCTAGAGAACATTATTTTTGCTGTGCTACAATGAGCCTGAAAGAAAGAATAGCGCTCATTCAATATTACAGCTGACATGTTCTCTCTAATTTTGGAATCTGAAATCAGGATTCAAGTGAAATGGGTGGATTTGTGAAATCTGGTAATGGGAAAAATGATATACACTATGCAACAATCTCCAATTACTAACCAGAAACCCTTATTTCATATCATTTATGATCTGTCAGCAGCTCCAGTTTAATGATCCCCTCCAAGGTCGGGGCACAAACCTGGGAGACACATGGAGTTGTCTTCTGCAGATAAAGACTTAAGTTTCCAGTTTTGTGTAAAAGAATCTGCCAATTTCTATTACAAATGTAATATAAAAACTCTGACATTTAGAATTTTATTTTTGTAAGTTTCTTCTAGCACAGGTGTTGTTCTACATTGGCTAAACATCAATGGGGGATATTTACATGTAAAAACTAATTTTGTAAGACCCTGCTGCAGCAAATGTCTTTAAAATATACTGACTTCCTGCTTTTTGGAGAAGCTGTGGTAGGTTGGGATTGATCATGAGAAGGAGAAAAAAACACAGTGGAAAAAAGCAGGTAAAAATTCCCTCTCAGCTCCTGTAGAATGACTAGTAACAAATTCTGAGACCAACATCAGTTTGGTTTTGAACTGAATTTCTAAAATGCACCGAAATAAAGATAATGATTAACATACAGACAGTAGAATGACATGGTGGGGCAGTGTTAGAATTGCTGCCTCTGAGCACTATGGCCCCATGTTTAATTCTGGACCTGAGCTGCTATCTGTCTGGTTTATATGTTCTCCCCTGTGTTCACAGGGGATCACAGCTCTGTGTGCTCCAGTTTCCTCCCACAATCCACAGGCAAGCTGGTAGCTTAATTCTGTGTATGCTCTGTGATGGACTGGAGTCCCATTGGTTTCTGGGATACGATCCAGCTCCCCCATGACCTTGTATTGCATGGAGCAGTTATAAAACAGATGGATGCATAAAATTAACCAGCATTTCTGGGCAACATCAGTCTGACTCCAGCTGGAGTAACCATATTCACACTGCCTGCATTGTCCCAGTTCTCAGTTCCCTCTCTGTCCCAGCTTTGTGCTGCTTGCAGTTTCTACAGTATCCATGCTTTCAGATTTAACATCTATAGGAGATTTAAATTGTTTTCATTTTTCAAGTAAGTCATTTGACAGCAAATTTTCATTTATGATGACAGCCTGGACACCGTTTTTGCAGCAGATTATTTACAGGAGTAAATACCCACAAACCTCCACTCCAGAATTTAGAGATCTACCCTTGAATCTGCACTGTTGTTATCAGCCATATACAGTAGCTTCCACTACTATCTACTGTATGTGCATTAAGTATATATATAATATATGAGAGACATTACAGTATGTGTGAAATATATTTTTCATAATCAAAATTGAAATTGTTTCCTAATTATTAGTTGCTGAAATTTGCATTAAATTATGTACATTAAGTGTATATTATGTTATACATCTGTTTTTATTTTCAACTACCAAAATTTTCCTTTAGTTGTAAAATTCTATATGAAGTGGATTTAAATATGCATAGTAGAGAAACAGATTAAATGAAGCAATTCTTTCACTAACATCTAAAGGACCATAATCGTCTATCAATTGTCTTTGGCCATCAGGTAACATATTTGGAAGACATACCACACATTTAGAGTGGCTGCATCTGTGCAATCTAACCACTGAGTCACCATGTCACTCACATTAACCCCATGTGAAACAAAAGTAAAAATAAGAAAACTGTAGTAAAATATAATTAAAGGTATGCACAGTATATGAATGTGTAGGATCTATTTATTGACATATTATTGTGCTCTTTACCATTTTCATGTTACTGAAACATATCTTTCTATATTCAGTTTCTATTCTCTAATCAGAGATGAATCTAGTAAATATGTAGTCTACTCACCTGAAACACACAGTCCAAGAGCAAACTGAGCTCCAAAACAGTCTATGAGTTCCTTGACACCAGACAGCAATGACACAAATAAATGATTAGTGTATTAAAAAGGACAGAAATAGGCACCTGTAGAATTTGTCTGGATTTCTTTCATTTTCCAAAAGCAGGTATGACCTGTTGTGCTTGTTTCTTGGTTCCGAGCAGTTAAATCGATTGTTTCAGTAAAGTCATCTATTAATATTGTTACAAATAGGGGGTTACAAAAATGGTGAAAATCAGGAATTGACCAAGCAATTTAGTTAATAAGTAAAATAATTGTTCAAAACCCCCACCTTGTAAGTGATTTGTCCAGAATATATCCAAGTGGTTGGTATAACTAGAGGCACGGGAATTCTTAGTGGCACAGCTTTGATGAAATGAGTAATAATTCTGGCACATTTGGTTTAACACAGTTTTATTAAAAATGACAATACATGCACTACACTACACATAACAAAACATACAACACACAAGTTACTTTATTTATAATATGTACAGACAAGGTGTTTCAGAGGCTTAACATCCTAATCAATCCCAACCTGCAGTTAAATCTCTCTTGTCTCTTCAAAAATGGATGCCACAAAATAAAAGAAAGCCAATCACTCTGTTCTAAAAATGTACCAACAGGCAGGGAATACCATCTTTAACTGAGGTATCTTTTACTCAGGAAACCCAAGTTCCCTAAAAACACAGAATAGTAATAGTCTCTCTACCAAGGCTCAAATACATGTACTTATCTCTAATCAGGTTTCATTTGGATAATCATTAAAAAGGGGCTCTCACCTGATGCAAGCTAGCTTAAGTTCCTTTTCTTCCTGACTCCTCTTTAGTCTCCAGGACAAAGTGAGTGGCTGCTTAGGCAGACCATGGACCAAGACAGCCAGCTCTGTCTTCTCAGCAGAGAGTTTAACTCATCAAAGATGTTTGGCCAATGGTTCTTTGAGTATACAACTTATTTATTCACATTATAATTCTTGAGAGTTGAAGTATTGTTTGATGCGTGACTTCTGTTTGTAATCAGTTCATATACTGTGCTGCACAGGACTCTTGTATTACAAACAATATCACTGAGTCTCTCTTATTCAGAAACTAAATCCTGAATCCAGATTCCCAACCTTAATTCTTTATTTAGAACAATTATTATCTTAAAAACAGTTGTGTCAAACATGATCTAGCTACTAGTACCCTCCTAACAGTCTAAAACTGGTTGTAAAATGTTCACATTTTGTATTATAATAAGAATAAGAAATATTAATAGTGATCTGAATGACTTTGTCACATACTGTAAGTTGCATTGTAGTGTGATGGCTTGCAAAACAATGTTGTAAGTAATTGCATCTAGATGAAGGCAGTGTGCAAAAATGACACTAACACTGACACTAGTTCTAAGTTAAAGTACAACATGGATATCCGCGGATATTACTTCACAACATTTTTTTAATCTGTGTGAGGAAATTTACTTTTTTTATTCATGTATTCAGCTCATGCATGATTAAAAACTACATTGTTCTAACAGTACTCTTGCATTTTAAATAGACCCTTTAAAAATAAAAATAAAACATATATTAGACATGTAAAATTAATAAATGGCACTCACAAAATCCAAAAGTATTGTAGATGTTTGTCTTTGTCTCTACATGTCAGATCAAGCCATCAAAATACAATATATTATTACAGCTGTAGGTGACTAAGAGACAAGATTGTCCAGATCCCGTGATTAAAGTATTAATCAAATTTACCTTGGTTAACCTTAATTAAGTTATGGGTACATGATTAAGTGCCAACTAACAGTACAGAAAGACACCATACTGTATACCATACTGGATTTCTGTTTTCATTTTCTGGACTTACGATATTTAACTGTAATTAATGGATTAATTAATTTTCAAATAAACATCAAATTGGTTTCTACAGAGCTGTTCAATTACAAGCCTGAGGCTCTTCAGTCTGGGTTCAGATTTATGTACAAGTTTTCTTAAGGGAGAGATACTAATTCAGAATGACCTTAAGATGGTAAGATGGAGCAACTTCCCTATTTTTTAACTAGAAACAGAAAAAACAGAATTTACACCCAAAGAAGGCTCCACAGTCACAACTCTGTTTTTCTTTTCTTCTCTTTTCAGCATGGCAGTATGGAATAAGCATTTACTTGTTCCAAAATAGAAATTCTCTCTGCAGTGCCCTCAGTGACAGATAGTAAACAGTCTTTGAGGGCCTGTTACAGAGGTAAGGAGGTATTTGAATCCTTATGTTACTTTTTCAGTCAGCTACAAAGCTAACATTTAAAAGAGGTTCCTACATTTAGGACCATCTGTGAGATATTCAGATTAAAATTGTTTGTGTTACAATAAAAAAAATGCATTTTTGCTTTTGTAAATATTGTAAGAGGCTGAGGTAGATGACAATGGAAGTGTCTTAGTATCTAGATGAAATGTGTAACACCTGGCAGTGTAAACATTCCCAGCTTCAAAGCAAAGGGGATGTTTACAGAGACAATGGGAGTCCAGATCCTGTGATCAAAGTAGTCATAAAGTTTACCTTGGGTTACCTTAATTAACTTCTGGGTAGATGATTAAGTGTCAATCAGAAGTCCAGAAAGACACTTTATTGTATAACATCAGATCAAGACAGAGAAAAAAGAGGCGGGAAGGATACCACAAGAGAGAAAGAAGAAAAAAGGGACAGACCACAAGAGAGAGAGGAGACGGAACTTCAATTCAACTTTATTTGTCATTATACTTGCAAAGGTGCATAGTATACTGAAAGGTGTTTCTCATTTGTCTCTCAGGTGCAGTATTATAAATAGAACAGTAGAGAAGACAATAGACAGTAGTACAATAACAATAACAGTGTAAACAACAGTATGGTGCCAGTGCAAACTTTTTAAAAACTGTGCAAATACGAAAACAGAGAAAAGTATACAAACAGGACAAAAACAGTGCAAAAGTAATGCGGCGAACAGTGCAAAAATAATATGGCGATTAATAAATAGTACAACTAGTACAGTTTTCAGTACAATTTTGGCTTACATTCAGTTGTTGTGTTTGTAGTGGTATAGGAGTACAGTCATCGTGGGTACAGGAAGAAGTGAGGAGAGATCATAGCATGATGGGAAGGAGTGGGGACGTCACCAGCTTGACGGTTCTGGGGAAGAAGCTATTTTGGAGTCTTGTTGTGTGCAACTGGAGCATCTGGAACCTTCTACCAGATGTTAGGGGAGAAAACAAGTTATGACTGGGGTGAGAGGGGTCAGACATAATTTTGGTGGCTTTTTTCAGACTGCAGCAGGTTTTCCCTGGATGAATGGTAGGGCACTGCCGATGATGTGTTGGGCAGTTTTGCCCACCTGCTGTAGTGCCTTATGGTCAGATGTGGTGCAGTTTATTAACTTTACAGTACCTCACAGTACAGCAATGCAAGTTGCTTTAATCAGTATCAATACAAAGTTCCAAAGTCTGAATAACTCTGAAAGTGGAACTGTCCTTACTTTCAGAATTACTCACCAGTCTAAATCTTTTTTCTTAATATGGGTGTGAAATGTCATAGTGATTAAGGTTGTGTGTCAGCGGAGATACTGCCAAACCCAGCAATTCAGTTGTAGGGGTTTTGTACATTTACTAGGACAATTCTTAATTGTAGCAGAAAATCACTAAATGATTCTTTGATGGCTATTGTCAAGGAGAGTTCTTTCCGGACGATCCAGGGTTGAGTGAGAAAACACGAGGAAAAAAGGCATTCAGGATACAGTAGCAAGCATTAGCTACAGATTGAAGACTTAGACCCATAGATTTCGAGAAGTTTCAGACTCAACCTACAAGGAGAGGCAGTAGAATGAGACATCAAGCTACACACATAACAGGACGCATTTGGTCAAGTACTTTTCACAGTATAGTTCATGTAATGATACCACAAATTGTCCTGAAAATCAGTATGATCAGTCTCATTCAGCCAGTCCAGTGGGGAAACAACCTCTCTCCTTTGTCTGATTTTCGGAACTGGAGTAGTCCCGTTTGGGCCTTCAGTAGCTCTATTGTACTTTGCCAGTCAGTACTGTTTTTTGGCCCTCTGCAACCATATAGTTGCCCACTATTGCTCTAGATGATAATGGCACCTCCAGTTCTGTTGACAATTTAACAGTGAAAATAAGCTGTAGCCTGTCTTCTCCAAACAGGTACAGAGTACACAGGGAGTGGCTGATGAAACAGTTTCCTTTCAGAGGTCACTCTTGGAAGAGCAGGCATACTGTAATTATCTTCACCACTTTAATACACCAGAGCAGAAGAGCAGACAAAGGTAAGAGTTCATTGCTTAAAAAATGAGAAACTTAGAATTAGAGTGATAAAAGAGAGGGTGCCATTTGCACATTTGGTTATTTGTTTTCATTTCAGTAGCTAATAAAGTCAAAGATCTGATTCAGCTGTTCCACTGTTGCACAAACTGTGCACAGAAGTGCTTGATTTTCTCTCTTTTACATAACCACCTCACTGTTTGCATTTGAGTCCTCTAATTTGTGTTTCACTGTTCATTCTGAAGACATCCTCTGGATTGAATTTGTCCACTCATAAACTTCTCACTTACAGACTAAAAATAATCTGTTCCTGTCAGTGTAGGACTTCACTTTGATCACAGAAATGTATTTTGATGTTCAATCTCACTTTTACAGTTATGGTCTAATATTTGACTACACAGGATTCATTAAGTAACATAATATTTGCTTTGTACAAATTTGTTATTATTTCATGTCATATCTCTTTTCCATGTATATTGGAAAGATCATACAAATTATATTTCTCTACAAAACGTCTTCATTAAAACAGAGTGTTTAAAAAAGTGTTGGTAAATTCTACTTGCTGTAATGTATACTTATCAATTTATGGTGCCAACCTATTCAAAAACGTCAGAATAGTACCTAAATTGGTTACTTGTTTATGTCTTGTTATGAGAACTTGGAACAAATCTGAGACTTTTACTCATGTTTTACATGTGTTTTATTGGGAATTTAGTTTCACTTTCACTTTTAACTTATAAGCAGAAATTGTAGAACTAATTGTTTCCTGATATTGTCTAGAAGATGTATATGGTGTTTGAATATACAGGTCACTATTGATAAATTTGTTAAAAGTGAAGGGCAGAGAGACATGCTATACCGCGGGTTTAATTTAGATATGTTTGGTATGTAAAGTTATTCATGGGAATTATTTGGTTTGGTTTGATAAAGTGGGATTTATTTGGTAAAATATATTCCTCTTTAAAAATATACCATTGTAGTTTGCGGCGTTACAATCTGCCTGAAGAGAGGTTTGCCTGTTCAAAGTCTTGTGACATTGTTAATATGGCAACACTTTCATTTTCATTGTGTAATCTGTGCCTGCTTTAGGGCTTTGGTAAACAGTTTTAGTTACTTTAAGTATTGCTTCATCTCAATATTAAGGTGAATTAAAAATGAAATGGATTTCACATTTTATAGAACATCTTCCTGCAATTCTAGGACTGTTTCATGTACAGTATATAGTTTTTTTAAAAACTTCAGATCTTTGTACCAGTAAAACTAAGACTATTCAAAACAATTTATAACTGAATTATAAGAAAGCAAATTCTAAAATACAGAACCAAGTCTTGTTAAAGTAATTAAATCCTTCCTATGTTGTTCAATTGTGTGACATTTTTAAATCATGTACTGCATGTGCATTTTTTAAATACATTTTTTTCAGAACCTGAATTTTGAAGATTTCTAAGTTGTAGTAAATGTCAGCATTGACGTTGGATAATAAAGGAGATAAAACTGTAATCTGTTGATTGCTCAGCTATTCTGATCTGTGAATTCAGACCACTTTTGCCACATTTTGCAGGGTCCTTTAGATGCTCTGTTGCAAACTCCATGCTGGCTGATATTTAGCAATGGCTTTCTTCATGTCACTCTGTCTGCTCAGTTTGGAAAGACATCCTGATGTACTGTAGGCAGTGTCTGAGTGGTGTGATACACCCTCCATTTCTTCATGATTGAGTAGACTGCGCTTACAGCAATGTTCAGAGATATATTTTTGACCTTCTCCTGACTGTGCTCTTTAATAACTTCATCCTGGATTTACGTGAGATAAACAAAAAAGAAAGCATCAAAAAACAAACCTACAGTACATGTATAAATCAATCAAACTAACTTCACATTTCCTTGTTCCTTTACTTTTTTTCTGAGTTCAAGTGGGGTGTTACAAGGAAATGTTCTACATGATTTTACCCTCTGAAATGTTATCTGTGAGGTTTATGATATATGATAAATTATATATTGTACAGAGTACAAGCATGTAGATGCCATAAAAAAGGCAGTGCATATTCTAATTGTTTCATTCCAGGCCTTATACACAATGTTTGGAACAATTGAGGTGTTTGTCTGGCTGCAAGTGAGCTAAGATGTAGGAAAACACAGATGGTCAAAAGTGGGACAACAGTCATAGTATTAAAATAGTCAAACAGAAAAAGACAGAGAGGAACAGAAAAGATACAGAAAGAAGAAATACCCTTGCCCCTTTCCTCTCTACTTGTGTCATGTGGTACTGTAGGTCCTTGTTTTCAGTCGCTGAGACCAGATTCTGACTAGGTGATCTGAGCTTTAGTTTAAAGAGTTTGCCATCTTTAGTGAAATTCCGGTTTCCTATATTGTGGAATTTTCACTTTTCCTAGTTAGTGCATTTCTAGAATTAGGGAGATTGCATCCCATGTTACAGGAAGTGAGATTTAATTCTGAGTTATGTCTATTTCATATATTGCAGGTTATTCTCTTTGTGACCTGATAAGGTGTTGAGCAGTCATTTCAGTTTAATATGCATTTTGTGTTTCTGGGTATATAGAAATGGGTATATGAATTCCAGGGCAATCCTTAAATGAATGGACTGAGTGAAATTCAAAACCTGTAAAACAGAAAAACTCAGGGAGTGAGGAAGCCTCCCTCATGTCCCTAAATATGTATAGACTGTTATCATGAAAAATGTAATGAACTGTAAGAATATTCCCTGTAGACCAGTAAGGGTCAGTAAAGGTCCAATAACTGAATGATGCTGAAATGTTGCAGCATTAACTGTATAATTGGAAGATGTTTTTTAGTCCGATTTCTATTCAGAGACTTCAGGATGTTATATTCATGTTTGTTTTTCTAAATGACATAGTACCCGTCATGCACCATTAAAGCGTCCTCACATATATACTTAAAAATATATTTTCTTTAAATGTTGTGCATCAAGGACAAAAAATATATCATAAGGAAATGGATAATAATTGCCTTTCCTGTGTTCTTTAAACTCTGCACCATCTTCAAACCATTATTAAAACACAAGTGTTTTTAGGTGGCAAGTTGGCACACTTTATACTGATGTACAGTATACTGTATGAAACTTCAATTCTGGCAATGGAAATATCTGATTTCAGGGACATTAACATATTCTAATGTTATCCTTTTATTAGAATGTCCTTGCAAGCTCTAATGTGATGCTCCTTTAAGACTCAATTCACACGGACTCTTAAGATAATTAAGTTCACCTGATTGCTTTGGTCTCACGATGGAAAGATGTCTCACGAGGACAGTGGGAAGAAAGAGGGAACAGGAGACAGAATAAAGAGAAACAGAGACAGCTGACAGGACAATTGTCCTATATATGATAAGCTAGGAGAAACTTTATGACAGTTTCTCAGAAGCCTGTCAAGACAATTTCTCTGCCTAGTTCTACTGAAAACATTTTTGTTGTATTTGATTTCACTTGAGACCTATAGCTTGATGTCCCATCAGCATGGAGTAACATGATAATCCTGGACTGTTGTCTTCTAAAGATTTTTAAAAAGCTACCTATAAAAGAACATCTTTATACTGACACATCATTATTTTAATTTTGATTTATTTTACAATATTCTGACCTAGTGATAGAAAAGTGGAACTATTTATTTTCTCAGCTACATCCAATCTATTCAGAAGGCTTGTAATGGATATCATTCTAAGGTGTTATAAGAAACAGGTAAATGCAGATGATGAAATGTATTTCTGAAAATTTATTCTGGTAAATAACCCAGTGGTTCATTATTCTTCTGTCTCTCTTAGCCTTGTCTTTAAAATGTGAAATCTATGTGAACACACTTGTAATTGTTTATATGCACCTGATCATTGGTGTGCACTCAGCATGACAAGTACAATGTCAGGGAAACACTTTCATAACAAGAAAAGACACTAATTACCTTCAATACTATAATATAACATACCAGCACAACAGAGAAGTCCATTATATACATTGCACTGGCCCGATAGACGCAGCTACCAGGAGACTGGAGACTGAATCCAGGTGCAGGAAAAAGGCAGAGCAGGCAGGCAAAAGCAAAACTACAATTTTTAGACATGATCCAGAGGCACAGTCAATCCGCTAAATTTACGGCTCTTCCTCCTTCCTGATGCTGTTTCCCTTGTTTATCATACTGTATGCTGTTTTTCGTCACTGTTCCCATGACACATTAAATCACATTACATTTGCCTCTTCTGTGACTGACTCTTCTGCAATTCAGGACCAACTATTTGACCCCTGCCAATATTTCTTAGATCTCTAATGTTGCTTTAGAAGCTCACATATTAAAGTACTGTTTCCACAGCAAAAACACATTGGTAATTCATTTTGAAATTAATATGAAACACGTGTAGAATCCTTTTTAGTTTTAATAAAAATATTTCAGATTACAAGTGTTGTTTTCATTAGTTGTTTCCATCATTTTGTCCACCTTCTGTACATTAGCAGGTGCAGTATGAGCTTTTTTCTTTCTCACACGTTTGTATTGTCAATGTTGCCTTGTACATTAAAGTGAAACAAGTGAATTCAAAACCATTTCACAGGAAGTCCTTCAGCACAGTGTACATGAGTCTGTCTTTATCAGCCTGTGAGGGTTATCAAAAATACAAGGTACTTGTATATAATCTCGAAGAGATGCCATCACAAAGAGATACACAACAGAGAATAAACTTCAATATACCGTTTGGCTATACCATATCGCTAATCAGTGTCATTACCCACTGTTACACTAGACTTGGAAGTAAATACATTACTCATGAATTAAATTGATAACAACTTGTGTTGAGGTGATGATTCAATTCTCGAGACTCAATGTAGAACATGAGGTTTATTTATCCACTGTGTATGGGTTTGGATTTCCCGGCACAAACACCAAAACCAGCTGACAGGTTCTGTTGCAAACTCTGTCCCAGCAGTCGTTCAATAGGCGTTTTCTCGGCGTCCTCTGGCTACTGGCCAACCAGTCAAGCTCGGAGTAGGATGGACGGAGGAATCTAACTGCGGCACGCAGTGCAGTCATTTCTCCCAGGGGTCTACTAGTGGTCCGGCTGACTAGTAGAAAGTCCCTATGCACAGACTGTGACCATGGGTCCTTGGAAGTCACTCTTTTACATGGGAAGAAAACTGGTTCATTTCCAGCCCAGTGCTGCTTCTGAATAAACTATTCAGGTTGTCGATGAGGGTCCAACTGTAGGCTGCCATTGATCAAGCGGAGCATTCACGTTGGTCGTTGCAGGATTCTGAGTACATACGGGATCCTCGGCCTCGAGCTTAGAACAAAGTCCAAGTCGCAGTGCAGACAACACCAGTTGTCACGTGATTGTCTCTGAGAGTGCACGAAAATGGCCAAGGAAAGCCCCGACCTGAGCTTGTGCTACCTTTTTGACCAAGACACAGATGTGTGATGATTGATTGAGAGTTTGGTGGGCATTAGAGACCCAGGTGGTGTTACCACGCCCCGCAAGTCCCTGATTGGTTGACCAAGGTGAGAGATGAGTCACTGATCCCTGACACCTAGGACTGCAATCCAGATGTCCTCTGGCATTCCATAGACAGATAGGTTCCAAGGATGACCATTGATCATGATGGCCAGGCTTAATTAAGTGCATCCCTGTTTGGGAGTTGTACCTTATCAAAAGAAAACACCTTAAATCAGCCTGCATGAATAGCTTGAAGAGAGAGAGATGGGGCCTCATTTAAGAAAGCACAGCAATGCTTAATTCTGTCTTATTAACAAGAATTACCGCTACAAGTCTGAGAGCCTGAAAACACTTTAGAGTAAGCTGCACAAGCAGAAGGACTTAAGGGAAAACTTCACACCAAACCTGGGTGAGTTTCTCAACAAAGAATATATCAGAAAGAGGCACTGTTTCAACTCTCTTCTGTACTGGTACAGCGTTGTCATGTGGTAGTTTCTGACAAGGATCCTTGTCTGCAGCCGAGTGCAGAACTCCTGCTCTGAAGACACACAGAGCTGCCGAGATGGGTTCACAGTGTATTGAAGTTTAAAATGGTGGAAAGCAGAAGTGCTGACTGTGGTGGAGAAGATTGCATAGAGTGCTTTTATTCAGCTCATTCTACAAGTACTAAGAACCTTGAGATTTTTGCACTTTTGCAAAAGAGGAAAAGGATAATTAATATGATGAGAAAAATTACAAAGTCATGATTGCATAAGTTTTCAAACCCTTATAGAGGAAACATAAATTCATTTGTGTGTACAAATGAAGCTTACCTAATAGTTTTGAGGCCCTTGTTTGTAATAATAGTCATACACATAATTTCAGAAATAAATACATTTGTCTCTGTAAGGCCCCTTAATCAGGCAGTTAATATAAAGAAAAGATTCAATCCTGGAGACTAAGGACCTTTTAGAACAGCTCAGGGATACAGTTGTAGAAAGACACAGACAGGCTCCACACGGGTCTCTGTGGAACAGCACTGGCTGCATCCACCCAGTCACAGGCTGTTTCCTGTTCTCAGTCCATGTACAGATTTCACCTTGCATTCCTCTTCAAACACTTAGGAACCGGGGGAAATTTCAAGTGCTGATTTAATCATCGCTATCAGAATAATACTAAGAATGTAACATTATAAAACAGTTTTATGCCCCCATAGAGAAACAGTTGGTGATATGAATGTGAATATATCATTTTATATCTGATAAATGTCAGAATATACATCAGTTTGATAATATGTATTTTTCTCATGAATAACATTGGACTTAATGTGTCTGTGTTATTAATGTACAGTACAGTCTGTGAGAGTGTGTTTGTGTTGTTAATGTGCAGCACAGTGTGTGAGTGTCAGTGTTGTTATTGTGCAGTACAGTGTGTGAGAGGGTGTCAGTGCTGTTAATGTGCAGTACAGTGTGTGAGAGTGTGTCAGTATTGTTAATGTGCAGTACAGTGTGTGAGAGGGTGTCAGTGCTGTTAATGTGCAGTACAGTGTGTGAGAGTGTGTCAGTATTGTTAATGTGCAGTACAGTGTGTGAGAGGGTGTCAGTGAAGTTATTTAACTGTGCAATAGTGCTGTAGCAGTGTTAGATTAGAAGAGAGGATACTAAACAAACTATTTACTGTGAAATAATGTGAATCCATATTGTACTCATAGTCAGCTCAACTGATCATGTGGGTCATTAAGGTAATTTTACATAATGTAGGTTACATTGAGTGACTTGAGAGTTAGTGTGTGTGGACCACAGTGGGTTGTGTGGCAGACGGACCCTCCCCCTGGCAATACATTGGTATCAGGGAAGTGAGTGGGGTCTATCTAGCTGTACCCTCTAGGAGATAGTGGAGTGGTGGCTGGGCACAGTGAGGTGCGCTGGCAGCTGTGAGTTCACAACCTAAGGATGTGAGAGTGAGGCACCAGAAAGGTTGTGAGTGTGTGTTAGAGAGGGACAGTGTGTTGTGTCTCTGCACGGTGTGTAGTGCAGAAGAACACTCGGTGATGTAGCGTGTGTCTGTGTAACCCAACCTGGTGGCGTCGGGAGAGGACGTCAAGGCTGGAGGTGGACCTGGGAGTCTGAGGTACAGGTTGTGAGTGAAACAGTGGTCTAATGGAGTAGGAGCAGGAGGCTCTATGATGGTGTCTGGGAGCAGGAGGTTCCTAACAGTAAGGACAACAGGATGAACTTGGTGAACTTGAGACTCTGAAGTCAAAGGGGCCAGAATTAATGGTATGTGGAGGAACAAGTAATAGGTTTATTCCATGCTGAAAAAAAATAAGAAAGAGAACACAACATTTCGGCCATGGAGCCTTCTTCAGGTGTGAGAGAGACAAGGCAGTAGGAAAAGGTAATGTAGCAGGAGAACAAAGGCTGGGAGGGAGGAGGAGACAGAAAGAGAGGCCAATCAAGAGGTGTGAAGTCAGAATAGGTGCAGAGAGGTGTGAAAAGAAACTTCCAATGAATGGAGAAAATTTAAAAGAACAGTAGTCTGTCATTAAGAGAAGGGAGAAGGTGTGATCCCAGCTGCAGAATAATTTTGGTTTCGGTCTTTCTGACATATGAGTTCCGAAAACCACCTTTGAGAACACAGAAGGAGAGATTAGAGTGGTCGTGGCCGTCAGAGGTGAAATGAGAAACAATGGGCTTGGAGAGATCTTAAATCTTTACAGTCTCCGAGTCTCCTTCCTGTTTCTCCAATGTTGATGGCTGGGCATTTACTGCAAGAGATATAGTAAATAAGGTTGCTGGAGGTACAAGATGCCATCTGGGTGATATGGAATTGTCCTGAGGGGCCTTGAATTTTGGATACAGCGAGCTCTGTTGCAAGGGAAAGTGCCTGGTGTGGATGGTTGTTGATGGCGGTCAAGGGAGCTATGAACAAGGAGGTTACGCAGATTAGGCGGTCGGCGATATGAGATGATGGGACGATCAGAAAAGAGGGACCCAATGGAGGGATCATCCTGTAGGATGGAAAAGTTGTGGTTAATAGTCCTGGGGATAGGAAGTGTGTTAGGGTGGTAGGGAAACACCAAAGGAATGCGGCTGTTACGGCGGGAGTTCCTGATCAGGTTGATGGTCTGTTACGTCCCAGTGTGTGTTCTCTGTGTGTTTTTTCTATGTTCCACACTGCTGACCCTTGATTGTTCTCCCTTCCCCATTGGCCCACCATCACTCCACTGTTTCAGTATGATGTCATCATCAAACAGCCCTCAGCCAATCAGAACACATCTTATCAGTATATAACCTGGAGGTTTTTAGCAAGGAGAGGCCTTTCGTTTGACTTCGGTCCTGTTTGGTTTTGGTTATCGCTTCGCTTCGCTCCTGGTTATTGCTTCGACTTCGTTTGTTGGTTTGTTTTGCTTTGTGTGTGTGTATTTTCGTATAGCTTCGGCTTTTGATGTTTTGTTGGTTTTACGTTAGTTTCTTTGTACTTTCGTTTGTTTGTGTGTTCATCCTTGTTTTGTCATTACCTTGCCCCAGTGTTACATGTTCAACTTTTGTGTTCTTTTTGTACCCTGCTCCTATTTATTACTCTTGTTTTCCCTTATTTGTCTTCCTGGTTCACTTGTGTTTTTGTGTGAACTTTTGTATATAAGGTTAGTTTAAGTTGTTGGGTACACTTACACACTTAGTTGATTTTGTATTAGTACACCAGTTTAGTACGGGTGAGTGCCGTTTGTCTTGTATGGTTTTGGGTAGTCAGTGCAGGTTAGCAAGGGTGTTGAAGACGCTGAAGACTGTGTGTTTCGGGGTTTCTTTTGTAGTCAGATTAGCTTTCCCTCACTGTCCTAGCGAGCTCCATTTTTGTTTGTTATTTTCTTTCCTTTGGCACCACTCTAGTTCCTTACCCTTATCACGCTTCCTAGTCCCTCACCAAAACCCCCCCTGCTTCCAAAAGAATTATCCTAAATGTTACACCCCTTTTCCCCTAGACACTTGGGGTCGTAACATGGTCCAAGGGGTGTTTTTGGCTCAGGCAAGGGCCCTGTCAATCACGATGCTGGGGTATCCTCTGTTGATGAAAAAGGAATACATTTTGAAGTTGATGTCATTGCTGCATAATCGTCGTAGCCTAAGGAACTGTGAAAAAGGGAGAGAGTTTTTAGTGTGTTTGGGGTGAAATGAGCTATACAGGAGGTAGCTGTGTGAATCCATGGGTTTGTAATAAACCGAAGTGGAAAGTCGGGGGTAGTTAATGGAGAAGTTGATGTCTAGAAACGGAAGGGTAGTGGAAGATATGTTAACTGTATATTTGAGGGACGGGTGGAAGTTGGTGAAATGGTGCAGGAAACATGTGGCGGCACTGACGCAGTCATCAATATATCACTTGTAAAGGTCAGGGACATAGCCAGTGTAGGAAGCAAAGAAGCATTCTTCTACCCAGCTGACAAAAATATTGGCATAGCTGGGTCCCATTCTGGTGCCCATGGCAACTCCACAAACCTGTTGGTAAAAAAGATTATTGAAAGAGAATGCGTTCAGTGTGAGGACCAATTCTGCAAGGCGTACCAGGGTGTGGGTGGGTGGATCAAGCACTGTGCATTTGTCCAGCGTGTGCTTGAAGGCTGTAAGGCTGTCATTATGGGGAATGATGGTGTAATAATCTGTTTTTTGAGGGAGAAAATGGTAGAGAGCATTAGTTTCCTAGAAAATTGTTTTAGAAGTCTCTGAGTGTTACTCTGGGTGGAACAGAGTCAAAAGAAAAGGTATTAAATTTAAGGCAAAATCCTTTAGGGATGGTATTATGTTGACAACATCTGTAAAGAAATAGAAGGTGGTTAGAAAGCCTGGTATGTGGAGTCATGTATCCTGTTACCCCAATGAGGGGGCTAGTGTGATCGCCAATCTAGGAGGAGACTGCATCTAAGATAAAGAAAAGGAACCTAAAAGAGCTTATAAAGGGGTGTGACAGGGGAGAATGGAAGTGTGACCACCCCAATGCAGGGTCAAATACCCCCATGGATAGCACCACAATATTAAAACAGAGGTCATGCTTAGGGTACAAGGTCTACATTAGGACATCCTCCTTCATCCTAAAAAACTCCATACTCCTTCCAGCAAAATATTGTCCTCTTTCACTCCTAAATCTCATTTAAATTTTTGGTCGCTATGATCCAATTAAACCTACTTCTGCTCTTTCCCTATTTATATTACTTTACATTAAAAATAGAAAAACCTGCTGATAGTCATCCCAGGTCAATTTGAGCCCTGATTAGTACTGATCATTCAAGATTACCTTATTTTATACTAGCTCGGGTTAAAATAAGGAGGCTGTAAACATTTATTGCATAAATATTGACTTGTGGAAAGCTTCTTTATACACAGCATTTTTGGTTTTGCCTCCTGGAGCAAAGATGTGAAGTTGTTTTTCACTTCTTACACGTGCGCATCCAACATAGTTGTCCATGTGAGAAGCACAATGATTCCAGGTTCAAGCCCAATTTTTCGAGTGACTAACCCTGCGCTTTGTTGATAGACATAGTGCAACTGAGTCTAATGGGAAACTGAAGACGTTTGAACCTGAATGGAGGATCAGATGGAATTATTGGAATTCTTGGAATGAGCACATCTTCTCCCTTGAATGATCCAGAGAGTATTGATGCTTCAAGCACATATGGATGAAGCTTTTTGATCACTAAGTGAGTTCCATTGCAGTTTTGGGGGATCCAAATTTTGTAAAAGCATGACGGGACATCCAATTTTGAGAGAAAACAATGTGAGGTGGAACACCAGTTGGATGCAATGTGTTAAAAAAAACTCCACAGACTATTGGACAACATCATCAGTGTCAACAACAGTATCAACACTTTTGAAAACTTTTGCTTCACTAGGCATCTTTTTCAATGTTCGATCACTGATGTCATCCACTGTATCATTTTTCGGCTCTAGTATTGCTCTTTCACTAAGCCAATTGGTGTTGCACTCAATCAAAACCTGTGCAAGTACTGTCCCTTTTGAGATGTTGCAAGTTGGTGAATCATGTCTGACCAGATCAAAAGGCAATTTAAATGTGGAATGGGCAGTCCTGCCACCAGCAAAGAGGGTTAAAGCTATACTTGATGATGCCACAGCAAGGGCAATGTGTCCTTGTGAACGCAAGTTTGCAAGGAGTAAGTTAGTGACAAATGTCTTTCCAGTTTCACCTGGAGCATCGAGGAAAAAGAATCCACCATGATCAATGGCATCTAGAATTTTTCTGTAGACATTTGCTTGATCTGATGTGAGCTTTGTTTCATTGCTTGCAACAAATTCCTTCAACTCTTCTTTGTTGTAGGACATTTCCCTGAGCATTTCCTGAGAGATGCCACTTTTTTCTGTTCTTGGTTTAGGCAATCCAAATTGCTTCAGTTCTTTGCCTCCTAATGAAAGGAGCTTGTCTTGAATTTTCACCAGAGCCTCATTGAAGATAATATCATCATATGAGGCATTTTTATTCAGTTTCTTTGCACGGTACAAAATGTCTTCATGTTTGTGGGTTGGAAAGATGACATGCAGTGAACATTATACAGAAGAGATCTCTGAGTATATAAGGTGAAGCAGTCAATATAGCCTCTGTAAGAGCTTCATCCCAGTGTTTGACATCTTCTAGAAGTCCATGGAGATTGCAGGCTTCTCTGTAGGTTGAATACACTCTGCCTTCAAATGTCCTGAGTCATTCAAAGGAAGTTGGACCTCTAACATTGTGAAGTAGTAAATGCACATAATAACATACTTCATTGTTGGGATGAACAGTGTAAACTCTTCCTAGAGCACCAGATGCTTTCATTGCAGGGAATCCTTCAATTGGTGTTCCTTGTAATCTTGGTTTCCATGATCACAGGGAATGACAGTGTACAAAGATGTAATGTCCATGGTAAAACTGTAGCATTCAGTGCCCTGAAATTGGAAATCATTAAAAAGTTGGAGCGCGTGGTTGGTGTCTTTGACGTAGGAGGGAAGACCTTCAACCAGCGGTCTCATGAGGCTGTTGAGAAAGACTGAGATGTAAGTAGTTGGACAGTAACATGCTGATATGATGGGGTGTCCAGGGGTGTCCAGTTTTTGGATTTTGGGGAGGAGGTAAAATTGAGATACCTGCGGATGTTTCATGATGAGCCGGTTCGCCTTCTGGGGGAGCTCCTGCTTGGTCTACCTGTTGCCATGTTCTTTGATCTTCTGTTTTGGTTGGGGAGCTTCAGCTGTTCGAGCTCTTTGTGCCTGTAACTTTGCTTCTCTTTGTTCTTCTGTTTCTAATAGGTGTGCTGCTTTGAATTTTGAAGCATCTTTGGTGGACCTACCCAATGACCCAGACCTCTTCTTGGGTGACATGTTTTGATCTATCTAATTTTATTAAATGGTTAATTAGAAGGTTTAAATTCCAGGTGCTTTATAGATATAGAGAGATTAACACAACAACACAATTATTTGTGAGTTTGTGCTGAGTGATATTGGATAACATGCCACCGCCTGACATAATAATACGCTGGACAAACATTCAAGGTCAAATTCTTCCATGAAGGGGGTACCTTTAAATAGGAGATGATGGCAGCAAAACATTTTGGCGAGTCCTCTCTTTAAAGCCATGGCCAAATACGAAGACAGTACGTACAGTTATAATTCAAACTGAATTAAAAACTACACATCCCAGATAACATGGTGGTGCTTGTGATCTTTGTGTTTAACCAACGAAACAAGGTGAAAAATCAGTCACATGACTTTGGGGCTGAGTTTCGAAAGCTTAACCTATCAGCAACAAAGCGAAATGTACACGATAGGCTACCTCAAACAGTCAGTAACACAACTGTGTATGTCGCTTAAGCCACTCCTATTTGGCATTTTAGTTATGGAGGCGGGAAGACACCCCCCACCCCTCTGGGTGCCCAGCTTGTCGCCATCTTTAACCGTTCCGTGTACTAATCACAGCAGGGAGAGACACGTATGGAAAAAAAGTTAATCCCAGCTACAATACAAATATATTTTTGTGGTAAAGGGGAGCAAATGCGCACTTTTTTTGCAACAGAAATACACAGAGAAAATAAATCCTTTCTGACATCTCAAATCAGTTTCAATCAAGCTCTCCAAAATGAACAAGAAAAAGAGCATTTTCAGAGAGCAATTACACTGTGTTTATGTAGAATAAGTGATTAGATTTATGAGGTTAAAACTAAAATTCAGTCTGCAAATTAAGGCAAATGAAAATTTAGGACGTTAAAGTGCTAGAGGTGTAAATGTAAAAATGCAAAAATACACATGAGCAAAAAATTTTAGAAATGGAGCAGGTGTAACTTTGAAATAAGCAAGCAGAACAAAAACATGACTAGACATAGTGCAGAAGAGGGATGCAGGAACATTTGCAAAAACTGAGATGTGCAAAAAAAATCACAGAAAGGTGTGTGTTACAAAAGAACATGCAAACATGAAATAGATTTGGAGATTTGGAGTGAAGGGCTTGAATAATTAGGTGTATTTCTGGCAGGGAGAGTATGAAGGTTTGATGGGATATAGTAAAAAAATTAACACACATAAAAAACATCAATTCTGTCAGAGAGCCTTACTGTTTATGAATTAATAGCAAAAATGGTTTCATGGAGGGCTTCTCATATAGTTGGGCATTCAGGTAGATTGCCAGACAAAAGGATTTGTAAATATATTTTATTAAAGCAAGTCCGTTTTTTAATAAAATACATTTTTCCAAGAAAGTTTAGCCTTTGTCACTAATGAAACCACTAAATAAAGACATAAATATAGAAATCTAAAGATTTTCTTATTCAATGTTGGTAGCAGGATGAACTGTCAGCTTGTTAAGTGTATATTTTGACACAGAGTTGCTGCAAGATGTTAACAGTGAAACCAGGTATTTAGAAATGACTCATTTCAAGAAGAAGATTTTCAGAATAATTATAAATCTAGCAGGATAGAGTAAGTACAGAAAATAGGTAGTTAGATTGATCAGATTAGTATGGAAATCCATGTAGCAAAGAGGGTGTGAGACAAACTAGTATACTTAAGATCTTTTTTTTTCTGAACCAGGGAAAATCTGATCTATAACAATAATAAAAAACTTTATTTTATATAGCACCTTTAAAGGTACCATCTCAAAGCAATGCAGTAGGTGTAAAAACAATTATGTACAGATTACAAAGTAAATACATATAAGAAAGAAATTCGAAAATGAAGCAGATACAGACACTAAATAAGACTTCTGAAAAGAAAGGTTTTGAGGTTAGATTTAAATGCACTCAGGGTAGGTGACTCTGATATCACTGGGGATAGGCATACTTTCGACAATATGACAGGAGATGTTATAGGCCGCAGAGGAAGATGATGAAATGAGGATTGTATTTTAGATTTTGTGTAGTTGCTAGCATTGAACTGTGTGTTGGATGCACATGAATTGAAGGAATGGGCAAACATAGCTGATGCTGATCCAGAGCCATTTAGAGGCAATTGGTTTAAAAAACTAACTAGGTATGGATACTGATGTGCAAGAGAGGTGGAAAGACTGTTTCCTTAAGCCAGCCCTATAAAATAATTTGTCCTCAGTGAGATGCTGCCATCTCATAGTCATCTCATGCCATCTCATAGCCATCTCTTTATCTAGTACAGAGGATTTGGATCCTATCCCAGCAAGCAATGGACGGAAGGCAGAATACACACTGGACATAGTGCCTGTCCTTCATGGGACAGACAAACAGACACAAACACACACACACCAGGGCCAGTTTTCCCATAGGCCAATTAACCTACCAGTATGTTTTGGACTGCGAGAGGAAATCATATCACACATATGGAAACCCACAGAACCCAGAGAGAACATGCAAATTCCACACACACAGGACAGCAGGAATTGAACCTAGGGCCCAGTGCTGCAAGATAGCAATGCTAACCACTTGGCCACCATTAGAAATGGATGGATAGCTTAGTTATCTTTCTAGTTCACAGATTTACATGCATAATTTAATTTTGAAAGCCACTAAGACATCTAGTACTATTGTTGTATTTATGAAAACAAACATACAAAAAGCATGCTAACAACGGTGCCATCCTATTCCTTAGTTAATACATTTTATTTTTATAAACAGTTAAAATTGTTAGCAAAATATTTTGAATTATATTTTACCCTATTTTTTCTTTAATTTTGTTTTTAACTTATTTTCGGTTAAGTTTTAATCAGATTTAATGTATATTTGAACAAAGAAAACATATTTTTACAAGATGCGGGAAAAAGTGCAACAATTTATTACAGTGCTAAATTTAATATTATTAATTAGTAATAGTTTATCCTAACACATAACTTTCTTAATTAGATGTATTTAAAACAATGAACTAAGTGTAACATAACATTCAGAAATACAATTGAGAATAGTTTTCTGGTGTTTGTATAGATGAAACTTTTCTAAAATGTAAAACAAAATTAAAGACGATTAAAATCTGTAATCTTTCCACATGCGTTGTCATTAGAAAGTAAAAGTTCCTGCTTTGTCCAACGATGGTATCAAAAAGTGGTCTAAGTAATAGTAATAATTGCTAACACTTATATCGCGCTTTTCTGGACACTCCACTCAAAGCGCTTTACAGGTAATGGGGACTCCCCTCCACCACCACCAATGTGCAGCATCCACCTGGATGATGCGACGGCAGCCATAGTGCGCCAGAACGCTCACCGCTCAGTGGGGAGGAGAGCAGAGTAATGAAGCCAATTCATAGAGGGGGGATTGTTAGGAGGCCATGATTGATAATGGCCGATGGGAAATTTGGCCAGGACGCCGGGGTTACAACCCTACTCTTTTTGAGAAACGCCCTGAGATTTTTAATGACCACAGGGAGTCAGGACCTAGGTTTTACGTCTCATCAGAAGGACAGCGCCTGTTTACAGTATAGTGTCCCCGTCACTATACTGGGGCATTAGGACCCAAATGAGCCACAGGGTGAGCGCCCCACTAACACCTCTTCCAGCAGCAACCTTAGTTTTTCCCAGGAGGTCTCCCATCCAGGTACTGACCAGGCTCACACCTGCTGAGCTTCAGTGGGTTGCCAGGTGTGAGTTGCAGGGTGATATGGCTGCTGGCAATCAATGAAATGAAAATCGAATGTAGTGAAGTGAGGAGAAACCTGTGCTTTATGATAATTAAGGGACTTAGAAGTCAAAGAAAATGATTTATGTTGTTTAAGTTTAAACACTAAGTTAGAATGCAGACGCAATTGGTGCCATTCTCACTCCACGCTGTAGAACGGCCATTGTGTAATACTGAGCTCTGTCGGTGCCGGCCCGCCCATGACGGAGAGAAGTGGCCAGTACACTATTTTCAGAGCCTCTGATTGGGAAAAAAAGACCTGCTGATCTGTTCTACATACCAGGAAGAGAACAGAATATGATTTTTTCTATTCACAATTAAGAAGTAAAAACCTTACAGCGTACACAAAGATTCTAAGCTGATCATGAGGAAGAAAAATCATTCGCA
Source organism: Lepisosteus oculatus (assembly GCF_040954835.1). Lineage (NCBI taxonomy): Eukaryota > Metazoa > Chordata > Actinopteri > Semionotiformes > Lepisosteidae > Lepisosteus > Lepisosteus oculatus. The sequence continues at coordinate 13,574,036 of NC_090713.1, forward strand.
TAAAAAGTGGTTATTAACTATCGAAACCTATTTTTATAGCTTTTAAAGTTGTGCAATGTCTAAGTTAAGCAGGAACATATCATTATATCATATTTTTTATTTCTTTTTTACAAATAAAAAAAATCGTTTGCCCAGCCTAACAATAATCGAAAATCGAATGTTGTGAATAAAACATAAATTTACCACATGCTCAGCATGTTTGGAATGTCACATGTCCACTGCTGCACTTGCATTTTAAATCCTGTTTATCTAAAAAAATTGGGGACGGGGATTCCCCTCAGTTTGATACGGAACATGCCGGATTTTCAATTAAATGGCCTTTTCGGCCTTTATTGGCCTTGAAGGTGAAAGGTTTTATGTTAAAAACCTAACCTAGGGTAAGATGTACTTGTGTGCAAAATTTCAGGTCTGTAGGATGAAAAATAAGAGCGTGCATAAAGAACAAACAAACATTGTGCTTTATAGATTATGAATTTATGTAGTTTTTTAAATTATAACTATAGTGAATTGAAGTCCTATTGAATTGAAGTCATATATTGGATCCCTTTATTTAGAGAATTGGAGCAGAGATGACTGTGAACAAACCTGATACATGTGGTCAGAATTCTCAATGACAGTAACAGTCAACCCAGTGGATTTCTTCAGAATGGACAGTGAAACACGAATGAGAAGGAACAAGTGGAAACTACATGGAAGTTTATTTAAAACTAACTGCAGGCACTTATTTACATAAAGGATTGTAGGGGTGCGGAACAAGCTGCCAAGTCATGCGGTTGAAGTGATATCCTGGATTCCTTGATGAAATGGCTAGATAACATACTTAGTTCAATGGCCTGAATTGCCTGCTCTCATTTGTAAATAACGTGTTAATGTTTTTCCATTTGTTTATAACATTCCCCTTTAAACAAGAGTTTGAGTGTCACTGTTGTAGTGTGCTCTCTGAAGGCACCAGTTCTGTAGGGTTTGGGCATTTACTGGGACAATTATTAATTGTAGCAGTAAATCACAAAATGATTCTTTTAATGGCTTTAGAATCCAATCATGCGATATAACTCAAACAACACACACACACAGGTACTAATACACGAGGATACATTTATTAATACATAGAATATGCATTTAACCTAACAGATCTTATTGAGAGGGTTATCAGAATACAAAAGGTATATATTCAGTCAGTTACGAAGAGGACATACGTACAGTTTATCATTCATTTAGACCATTTTGTAAATGAACTTGGTTATAACTTCTACATTAGATACTCAAAACAAGTACATAACTCTTAGGAATTAAATTGATATCAACTAGTTGGGATAACAATTGAATTCTCGAGCATTAATGCAGTGAAGTTGAATACTCATCCAATCTCGGGGGATTCAGATCTCCTGCGGGCACAAAGAAACAGTTGCAGGCTTTTGCTGTCCAATCTGCGCTCTCTGGCTCGGTGCCAGGCTGTGCTGTGCGGCTTGCGACGGTGCGCTGCTGATGCTAACCTCGGGTGGATCCTCTGGTTACTCTCTGCAACCTCCGCTCTAGACTCTTAGAACAGAGGAAAGTTCTGGCACTCGGGCACACTGGCCGTTCCGTGGTTGTCCGGGGTGAGTCTCAGGATGGTCAGGAGGCGCGCTGCGAGAATGTCCTGCCCTTGGGAGCCTTATGCTCCTGGGCCGTCCTGCCCTGGAATTCTCCTTTGAATTCCCTTTAGAATTGTCCAGAAAAGTCTCCTGGAGCTCTGTGTTGCCTGTTTTTACCTGGAGGAACTTCAGCTCATTCATTGGCTGAAAGTTTCATGGGCATCAGAGTCCCACGTGGGTTACTCGGCCCTACCAGTCCCTGATTGGTTGATCAAGGTGAGATATGAGTCACTTACTCTTGACACTTAGTAATGCAGTACAGATGTCCATCTGGCACTCCCTAGACAGATAGGCGCCAATGGATGACCATTGATCATGATAACCAGGCTTAGCTAAGTGCATCCCCCTTTGGAATCTGTCCCTTATCAAAAGAAAACATCTTTAAATCAGCCTGCATGAAAAGCTTCTCTGTGCCTGCACCACAGAGATGAAGAGAGAGATGAGGCCTCATTTGGGAAAGCACAGCAACACTTAATTCTGTCTTATTAATAAGACTCGCCGCTACACTGTATTTGATGCCATTTAGAAATGGTGTCAAATATATGATGTCAGTCATGAGCACTACCCTTGTGTTTTTACAAACATTCAAATACATTTAGAAAAATCTGCTCAGCATCTACTTTTTCATGCAAAGAGATGTGTTCTATCCAGCGAACTTGATGGATATTTTTTATTGCATTACTTTTTGAACTTTTTGTAGCAAGGAGCAGGGCACATGGCATTTAGTTTTGGAGGAGGGAAGACAGAGTTCTAGATCATGAAGGAAATCACATGGAGTTTCAAAACAGAGAAGGAGTTTCAGGGCATGAAGGAGAATGTCTTATTATGAATGTTGTAGAGGGTCATGGCAAAATAAGGAGAGCTTCATGTGAAACATACACAAATCAAAAGATGAAAGAGGCAAATTAAGGCTTATTTTTTCACTTCTTTTGTTTTGGATTTCAGGCTCAAACTGGGACCTATAGAATTGACCCATGAAAGATGTCAGAAGCAGGTACAGTATTGAACTTATATTAATCTCCATTGACCATTTCTGTAAAGCAGGAGACTGCATTGTTAAGTCTGTTGACATTTAATTAATGGATATTCTCCAATGTACAGTATTTACCCACCCTCTGCATTAATGCCAGTTTAGTTCTCTTCAGCACTGACTAGTCAGTGAAGTTCCAGTACAGTGAATATCCCAAGGATATTAACACAGTTAGGGCTGTGTTACAGAAGGGGACTTGGTTTATTTTTCCAGCTTTCTATGGCAGAATATATACAGGTGCCTGGTTTCAGGGTGTTAACAATAAAACAAAATAAAAACGCAGGTCAGTCAGGATATTCATTGTATGGTAATGAATGGGGAATATTATACCAGGACAGTATAAAGAGCCACACATGCTTAGACATATGTGTGAGGGACCACACTATCTCACTGAGAAATGCCACTCCGGGCATGCTAGTGAGGGGCAAGAAAGAGAACAGATTGAAGGCAAATGTTAATTGCAGGAGTGGACTAGTGTCTTAAGGTGCAGCTAGACAGATGTCCATATTGTGCCCAGCTGTGGAGGAGGCAGCTCTAATTCAAAGCAGCGGAGAGTGAAGGGATGCAGGCTGAGAATGGCGCTGTGGACTAGGATGGACAGAAGAGTAAGCCGTATGTATAAATGGTGTGTGGGCTGCTGGCATGGAGTTTGTACACCAGCTTCACATTTATTATTTGTATATTTGCTCCATGAAGCAAAGAACCTTGCGCCCGACTTGAGACACAAGCCCACTACCCTGAGATTATGAGTCTCATGGTCTACCAACTGAGCTAGTTGGGACACGATGGTTACAAGGATGCTATAATGGTCAGGCAGCTGCAAATGAAATGCAGTTTTTTTCTTTCTTTTTCAAAGGTTTGTGAAATAATTTACCATGTCCTCTTTCAGAGATGTTTGTACAGTAATGTGAAAAAGAAAGTACACCCTCTTTTAAAAAAATTCAATGGTTTTACATATCAGGGTATAAATAACAATCGTCTGGTCCTCACCAACTTTTATAATTAGACAAATCTAGAATCAGATAACAGACAACTTCATAACAGATTTCACTATGTCATTATTTATTCAACAAAAAGTAAGCAAAAATGCAGAAACCATGTGGGAAAAAATAAGTACACCCTTATTGCTTCCATAGGACTTAAGAAGTCAATTAGCAGCCATTCGCTGCTAATCAAATGCATTTGATTAGTTGATCATCAGGAAGTGTGACCACCTCTATAAAAGCAGCACTTTTAGCAGTTTGGTAGTTTGGAGCATTCAGGTGTGTGTTAACACTATGCCAAGGAACAAATAAATCAACAATGAACTCAAAGAAGCAATTGTTGCTGGTCATCAATCTAGGAAGGGTTTTAAGGCAATTTCCAAACAATTTGAAATTCATCATTCTACAGTGAGAAGGATTATTTACAAATGGAGAACATTCAAGACAGTTGCCAATCTTCCCAGGAGTGGGTGTCCCAGCAAACTCACCCCAAGGTCAGACTGTATAATGCTCAGAGAAATCACAAGGAACCCAAGAGTTACATCTAGGGATCTACAGCCCTTGGTTAACATGTTAAATGTTAAAGTTCATGACAGTACGATCAGAAAAAGACTGAACAAGTATGGCTTTCGTGGAAGTTTAGCCAGGAGAAAGCTCCTTCTCTCCAAAAAGAACATTGCACCATGGCTTAGATTTGCAAAGTTGCATCTGAACAAACCACAAGATTTCTGGAACAATGTACTTTGGACAGACGAGACCAAAGTGAGGATGTTTGGTCATTATGCACAGCGCCATGTTTGGCGAAAACCAAACACAGCGTCTCACCACCAGCACCTCATACGAACCGTCAAGTACGGTGGTGGAGGGCTGATGATTTGGGCTTGTTTTGCAGCACAGGACCTTGGCACTTTGCAGTCATCGAGTCGACCATGAGCACCTCCTTATGCCAAATTAATCTAGAGACAATTGTGAGGCCATCTGTCCGACAGCTAAAGCTTGGCCGAAATTGAGCCATGCAACGGAACAATGATCCCAAGCACACCAGCAAATCTACAACTGAATGGCTGAAAAAGAAAATGATAGATAGATAGATAGATAGATAGATAGATAGATAGATAGATAGATAGATAGATAGATAGATACTTTATTGATCCCTTGAGGGAAATTGCAGTGCAACAGCAGCTTTACACAGACAACACAGCCACAGTGTAATGAATGATACAATAATAATAATAGTACAATACATACAATACAATCAGTACAGTGAGGGGTGCACTAAAAGGGGGTGGCGCTCGCTACCACCGACTGATAGAACATATGTAGCATCTTACTACATACATTGAAGGACTTGAGCCTCCTCTGTCCCTTCTTATAGATGGCCTCAATGTTCTTGGACCATTCCAGTCTATCGTCGATGTGCACTCCCAGGTACTTAAACCAGCAAGTCCACCATCTCCACGCACTCTCGTGGATGTAGACAGGAGTAGGTTTGACCTTTTTCCTCCTGAAATCTACCACCAGTTCCTTTGTCTTTGTTACATTCAGTTCCAAGTGGTTCACCCCACAGCACTCCACAAAGCTGCTGACCAGTCCTCTGTACTCCTCCTCCTGCTCACCATTGATACATTCCACAATTGCAGAGTCATCTGAGAACTTCTGCAGGTGGCATGACTTTGAGTTGTACTTAAAGTCCGAAGTATAGAGGGTGAAGAGGAATGGAGAAAGAACTGTCCTTTGAGGTGCCCCTGTGTTACTCACTACCTGTCAGGTAGTCAGTGATCCACGAGGTCATGGAAGCATCGACTTGCATCTCCTTCAGTTTCCTCCTTAGAAGTAAGGGCTGGATGGTATTGAAGGCACTGGAGAAGTTGAAAAACATGATCCTTACAGTGTTGCTAGCCCTGTCCAGGTCCAGGTCTACATGCTGCCCTTTGCAGCATGTAGATGATCACATCCTCCACACCAACACTGGGCTGGTAGGCGAACTGTAGGGTGTTCAGTGATGAGCTGACCAGGGGTCTCAGGTGGGATAAGACCAGCCACTCTAGTGTCTTCATGACGTGAGAAGTCAGTGCAACTGATCTGTAGTCGTTGAGGACAGAGGGGCGCCCTTTCTTTGGTACCGGGACCAGGCATGATATCTTCCAGAGCACCGGGACTCTCTCCAAGCGCAGGCTCAGGTTGAACAGTCGCTGGAGCACTCCGCTCATCTGATCAGTACAGGCCCTCAGAACTCTGGGACAGATGTTATCTGGTCCTGTGGCCTTACCCTGGTGCAGCCTCTTCAGCTCCTTCTTCACCTGGTCAGCCGTGATGGTCAGCCTGGCCTGGGGGATGGTGCTCATAGCGCTTTCAGTGCTACAGGTGTTAGTGGTTAATGGTTAATAATCAAGGTATTGGAATAGCCAAGTCAAAGTCCAGACCTCAACCCCATTGAAATGCTGTAGCAGGACCTTAAGAGAGCTGTGCATAAACGAATGCCCTCAAACATCAATGAACGGAAGCAATGTTGTAAAGAAGAGTGGGACAAAATTCCTCCAAAATTATGTGAGAGACTGATAAACTCATACTGAAAACAATTACTTCAAGTTATTGCAGCTAAAGGTGGTTCTACAAGCTACTTAGTTTTCGCACATGGCTTCTGCATGTTGGCTTATTTTTTGTTAAATAAAAAATGACATAGTGGAATCTGTTATGTGTTGTTTGTTACCTGTTAGATTTACCTAATTTTAGAGGACCAGATAATTTTTTATGTCCTGATATATGAAACCATAGAATTGAAAGAGGGTGTACTTTTTTTCACATGACTGTATGTGCGACTGTTAAAGGATCATGTTGCACTATCCAAAGAACAACAAACGTTTTTTCTGCTTTCACATTCTTCTTTAACTCTACACTTCTCCTCACCCATGTTCACTTTCCTGTCTCTGTCTCTTACTCTTTCTCCCTGCTGTTCAGCCCAAGGTGTTGAGTTTGTGGATAATCACAGGGTCACTCTCATTCAGAGGGTGAACCCAGTTGACCCCATAGTGGATGAACTGCTCTCAGAAAAGATGATCCATCAGGAGAGCTACAGCAGGGTCCATGCTGCTACAACCCCTCAGGACAAAATGAGAGAGCTGTATAAAGTCCTGGATTCTGGGGGAACAACAGTGAAAAACAAGTTCTACACAATTCTGCAAAAGAACTACAGACCTCTTGTCAAAGACTTGGGTAAGAGCACCATTCTCATTCATACTCACTCTTTTCTCTTGTTTTTTAATTCTATCCTTGCTTCTCACAATGTCATCTGTCATCATATAAACATTCATTAGCACATAGCAAAAATGACAAACTTCACTTCCTTGCTTACTTGTATATAGTATGTAGTGTATATAGTGATTACCTGTGGATTTTACTGAATATACTACAATCACTAACAACTATTCTTGTGTTGATATTTACTTGTATTTTAAAAGAACTTATTGTCATTATGCATAGACCTTATACAAGGTGGAACAACTATAGACAATGAGTCTCACTCATTCTCTAACTGCAAGACTCTACATGACTTAAACCAGCAAGAAAACGGATAAAGAGAAGGGAATAACAAATTCTGTTTAGCAAAAAACACAGCAAACCAAACTATGGACTTATAAAAGCCCAAGGGGCAGAGGCCTTTATAAATTAGTGTGAACTGTGTGGAGGCTTTTATTTTAGAGCCGGTAAGCAGCTTAGCTGTTGATAATGAGGGACTTGGGAAGAGGTCTAGTAAGTAGCTCTAAGAGGAGCTTAGGCTTTTGTTTGCTTTTGAGTATTTCTTTCTTTTCACTTTAAATACAATATTTTTTACCTTATAGCTGTTTGTGTTTGTTTTACTTATTTAGATCTTATTATACTTAAAACCTATAATTATGTATATGTTACTTGTATATAGTATGTAGTGTACATAGTGATTAATTGTGCATTTTACTGAATATACTACAATGACTAACAACTATTCTTGTGTTAATATTTACTTTTTATTTACTTGTATTTTAAAACAACTTGCTATCATTATACATAGACCTTGTACAAGGTGGCAAAACTATATAATTTATATACTCACATATCACAATGATTAGACCTATTCAATTAAGAGAAACACATAGTGTGATGTAAGAGTAGGTGAGCTCTAGATAACATGAATATGGATGGGTTTGATCAAAAGCAGTCATAGTCAAGAATGAACAACCAGTCACTATTACTTTAACAGAACAGGGAGTGAAAACTCTCTTTGTATTGTTACAGCTCCTTCACCAGAAAGCCAACAGGCTCCAGGTTCTCAAACACATGGTACAGGTTGGTCCAATATTTAAAATATTCAGTGTGAATTTTTCTTTCTTCCAAGTGCTGTTTAATCCAGTGTTATTTCACTAAACCACACAGAGTAGAGCTCCTGTGATCACCTGGGAATGGGCTCTGAACACCTTCAGAATGGACAGGTCACTGATGAGAATCTCAGCTCAGTAAAATGCTGGAAACTGGTGTAAGATAGAGCCCAGGGCTGGTCACTGGCTTTACTAAGTCAGATAATGGGTTTCTGTTCAATATAACATTTAAAGAATGTACAGAAAGAAATCAGAAAGAAAGCCAGTCTCACTCATTCTCTAACTGCAAGACTCTACATGACTTAAACCAGCAAGCAAACAGATACAGAGAAGGGAATAACAAATTCTGTTTAGCAAAAAACACAGCAAACCAAACTATGGACTTATAAAAACCCAAGGGGCAGAGGCCTTTATAAATTAGTGTGAACTGTGTGGAGGCTTTTATTTTAGAGCCGGTAAGCAGCTTAGCTGTTGATAGTGAGGGACCTGGGAAGAGGTCTAGTAAGTAGCTCTAAGAGGAGCTTAGGCTTTTGTTTGCTTTTGAGTATTTCTTTCTTTTCACTTTAAATACAATATTTTTTACCTTATGGCTGTTTTGTGTTTGTTTTACTTATTTATATCTATCATCCTGCATACAACAGGTGTGTTGTGTGTCCTTCTTGGACACTAATTCTACAGACATATTACACTGTCAGTATTTCTCCTGCCGTCTCTGTCCCTTTACTATCGTGTTCTGTCTGTTTTAGGGTGGCTGCAGACACTGAAAGACAAACACAAGAAAGCTCTAAAGAGGAAGTTTGAAGTTGTGTCTGAGGGAATTGCTAAGCCAGGAGAGCAGACCCTCCTCGATGACGTCTTTACACACGTGTGGATAACTGAGGGCAACTGTGTTGAGGTGAATCATGGACATGAAGTCAGACAGATAGAGACCATCTCCAAAATCACAAAATCAGAGATCTGCTCCATCAAGTGCAGTGATATTTTCAAGCCACTGCCAGGACAGACCAGACCCATCAGGACAGTACTGATGAAGGGAGTTGCTGGCATCGGGAAAACATTCTCTGTGCAGAAATTCATTCTCGACTGGGCTACTGGAAAAGACAACCAGGACTTTGACTTTATATTTTTTCTTCCATTCCGTGAATTAAACTTGATCGAATCAGAAATGAGTTTACAGGAGCTAGTTCTGTATATCTGCCCAGAACTAAAATCCTCTGATAATGTTTTAGATGGCCACAAAGTCCTGTTCATCTTAGATGGTCTGGATGAAAGCAAACATCCTTTTAACTTTAAAATAAACCAGAGATGGTCTGATGTGAAAAAGCAAACTTCAGTGGACATGTTGTTAACAAACCTCATCAAGAGGAACTTTTCTGATGATGCCTTCATCTGGATCACTACCAGACCGGCTGCAGCAGGTCTGATCCCTGCAGAGCTCATCTGCAGGGTGACAGAGGTCCTGGGGTTTGAAGACCAGCAGAAGGAAGAGTACATCAGAAAGAAATGTAAGAACAGAGCTCTAGCAGACAGAATTATTTCACATATAAAGACATTGAGGAGTCTTTACATGTTGTGCTATGTTCCTGTTTTCTGCTGGATTGTAGTTACTGTTCTGGAGCACACATTGGAAGAGAGCAGAGGGGCCAATCCAACAACACTGACAGATTTCTATACATACTTTCTGCTTGTCTTACTCACAGCAAAGGAAAATAAAGAAAATGTCCTCAAATCAAATCAAGAAGCAATTCTGAAGCTGGGAAAGCTGGCATTTGATAGTCTAGAGAAAAACATAATTGTTTTCTATGAAAAAGATTTGAGAGAATATGCCATTGATCTCCACAACTCCTCCCTTTACTCAGGGGTGTGGAAGGAAATATTTAAACAAGATAAAGCCTTATTTCAGGAAAAGGTGTACTGTTTTTTACACCTTACTGTCCAGGAGTATTTTGCAGCTCTGTATGTTTTCGGTTCCTATCAAAACAATAATAGTAACCCACTAAAGAAAACAGTTCTGGGTGTTTCCAGGTTGGGAAGAATATCTCTATTCAGCCTGAATAAAGGTGCTCTAGAAAGAGCCATCCAGAGCAGGACTGGTCACCTTGATCTGTTTGTCCGATTCCTTTTGGGGATGGAAATGAAGAACAACCAGGAGCTTCTGAAGGGATTCCTGTCACACACACAAGATCACTCCAGTGACATCCAGAAAACAGCAGGATTCATCAAGGAACTCATTAGAGAAACTTCCTCTCCTGAAAGATGCATGAACCTTTTCCACTGTCTGAGTGAACTGAAGGACAAGTCTTTAATGGATGAGTTCAATGTGACTCTGGATAAAGTAATACGTTCAGGACAAACACTCTCACCTTCCCAGTGTTCAGCACTTGCCTATTTCTCACTGCTGTCTGAGAAAGAGATTGATGTCTTTGACATGAGTGAATATGCTACATCAGAGGAATGTGTACGGAGATTGCTACCTGTGGCAAAGATAACAAAAACCCTTTGGTAAGTACATCAGATTTACTTCACATACAGAATAAGATGTTGAGTCAATATTGCCCATATGAGCCGTCTTCTGGCTAGGTGCTTTGGGGAGTAGATGTGTTCACCTCATGCTTTAGCACACTTTTTGTTTTTCATTGTTAAAACCCATAATTATTTTTACTATTTTAAATTATTTATTCTACACTACATAACATTGTCTAAACCTAAACCTAAATGCAGTTTGGAAGAGAAAAGCTTGCAGCTTAAAACTCAAACACTCCAGTTACAGGTATCATTCTAACTTCTTTGGCTAATACAGCTGTAGTACTGTATGAATGGTGGCTGTATTTTCAGAACTGGAAAGCCTCAGAAAAGCATTGTCTTATCTGCTGACTTTTGAGGTTTATCGTGGCTCTGAGTCACAAACTTGACTGCACTAAATTGGCTGTAAACGTGCAGGGCCAGCAAATTCTCAAACTGGAGCCAATGACATTGTGGACAGTGTCTCAGATCTGAAGGTGGCTCAGACTCAACTGCTGTCAAGACCAAGCTGACAGAGCGAGAGAACTGTAATAGGAGACAAGATCTACAGATTGTGAGCTTGTCTGAGTTAATCGAGGGGTCTCATGTTACTATTTCTTCTATGTGTTTTTTGTTTTTGGAGCTGCTGGGGCAAGATGTAATTGAGCTTCCGGTTCTTGTGCGAATAGCCCAGGGCCTTGCCCTGTCATCATGTGTTTTCATCAGTATGAAGTGAAGGAATCGGTGCTGCAGGCAGTGAGGATCTATGCAAGTTTCAAAACCTCTGTGTGTTCTTTTTGTTCTAATAGTGAAATATAATAACGTGTATTATATTGACATTTTTATATATCACTCTCTTAAATATTAAAATCATATAAAAAATAAATAAATGTAACAGAGCAAACATGAATATTGTCAATGATGGGAGTAAAAAACTGTTCTACCAGTTATTTGGAGACAATACGGGATTTAAAGATGCCCTTTAACAGAAATTACAATTGAGGTTAAGTGCATATTTGCTTTTAAATACTAATCATAACACTGTATAATATACTTCAAAATTAAAATCTAAAATAAGAAAGTGGTGTTAATAAAACAATCAACATTTTAAACTAGTGGTGTTATGCAACAATCTCCCTCCTTCCCCTTCTTCCCCACTTTGATGATGAGGACACTTAGACCCCTGCAGAGTGAGAAGTGTGGAAAAGTGGAGGAGGGAAACAACAGATGAAACATAAAAAAGTGGCATTTGAGATCGTGAGAATTTCAGTGAGACATGCTGTAGTATGAGTTATACTTTACTTGACCATCATGCTCTTAAGCACTCTTATACATTTGCAGATTTACAGTTCAAACCTGAAGAGCAGTGCTTTTCACTGTAGCAACACAAACACGTTTTAACTTAAACTTAGTTAAACCAACAAATGTGATTTTTTTTAAAACAGGAGATATTTACCTATTTCATATTGATGTATGATTACCACTCTAAACACACACCAGTAATGAAGCTGCACTGGCTGTGTAGGGCAGTCTTCTGCAGATTATTTTGTACATCGAACCTGCAGTAGAATTTATTCAGCTTGTTGGGGGGAAAGATATCATCAGCTGAAGCAGTTTGTTTCACCTTGTAGTCTGAGATTAGTTGAAGGCCTGGCCAGATGCCTCAGTTTTCTTTGATTAGTTTATTTTCAAGTTTGTTCTTATATTCAGGTTTGGCCCCCTTTACTACATTTTGGAATTTGTATTTGCCAGATTAGAAACCGGCAACATCTCCCTCTTTGAAAGCTCTGTTCTTTTTTTCCCCACAGTGTTTTAATTTCCCTGTTGAACCAGGTCTGATTATTATTGCGCACAGTGAATGATTTTCAAGGAATGTATACACTCTCCCAGAAGAGAATATATAATGTTTCTGTGTCAGTAAGCTCATTAAGATCCAACCAGGCCTCCTTAAACATGCTCCCATCTGTGGTATCAAAACAATGCCTTAGCACTTTCTCAGTCTCATCTGACCACTGTTTTACACTTCCTATTATTGGTTTACATGCATTGGATCTGTTTATATCTTGGGATAAGAAATGCTGCAGTATGACATGACTGACTGAAAGAGGTGTGGACTTATTCTCGGTATGACCATAGAATAGTGCGCAGCACCATAGCAGTGTTCCAGTGTTCTGTCCTTCCTAGTTGCAACCTCTATCTGCTGTTTTTATCTGGGGAAAACTGTCTTTGGATTCGAGTGCTTAAAATTTCCCAAAACAATGACTGGGGAATTATGAATTTTTAACCTCAGTGATTTTCAACGCTAACTGTTGGATAGCAAAAGTAATTTGCATCTGGTGCATTATAAACAGCTTAAGTAAATGATTGGCTGTCCAGTCTGAAAAACGTAGAGAGAAATCCTGCAGATTTACCATGGAATCTGATTCCAGATGAACCTAACCAGGTGAAACAGAGCACAGAGCAGTTAGAGTAATCCTGTCTAAGGTTGAGTTGCTTATTGATTACAGTAAATGAGCAAAGCCAGTTCATCCATCTTGTTTGGCAGAGAGTGCACATTTTACTTTCTTGATAGCGGTTAGCTGAGATTAGTGTTTCTAAGCTGGGTATGAACTCCAGTTCATCAGACCTGTTTCTTAGTCTGGGATGGGATACAAGTGCACAAGATACCTACAGTACATTGTTCAGATCAATAAAGTCACTTGATGAAAACGAGCGCAGCTGGCCCTAATTAACTCCCATTACCCAATTACCACACCACACCCCCTCCTTTACTACTTAAACCCTCTGCTCACCTTGTTCACTGCTTGGTATTAGGAATCTTTCCACCTCCTGAGCTCTTGTTGCTGACAACCTTCAACATCTTGCGCTCGTGGATCTTGCCTATTGGACCCCTTTCCAGCTTGTACCTTTCAACCATGCTTTCATCTTGCCCTTCTTGGATTCATTTTCCTAACTCTCCTCTCTGGACTCGACTACACCTGGACCTATCAATTACTCTCCTGCCTCGCCCTTCTCGGGCTTGTTCACCTTGGACTCCATTAGAAACATGCACAAGGTTAGTTTTACTCGCTATAACAGGTTTTAGATTGAAATTAAGTACCCTTTCATGTAAATCCAGTAGATCCAGTCATATTTTAACATGAATGTAGTAAATTCAGTAAAATAAAACCAATGACAAACAAAACACAAAAAGCAAACACTGCGTCACCCTGGTTGTTATGATCTTGAACTTGCACCTGAGAAGGAGCAGCCAGGTAGACTCCAATTTTTAGTATCTGATTCAATTCAGTTTATGTGTCATATGCAAAAGTTCAATGAAATGCTAATTTGCATGTGTGAGTCTGGACGTTTGAGCCTTGGTGCTCCTATAATGCTTATAAGAGGGAAGGGGAGAGAAAAATGAGAAACCGGGATGACTGGTATCTTTAGCGATACTTCCAGCCTTCCTGAGACAGCAAGTTGTACAGATGTCTGAAATAGAAGGGAGCTGTAATGATGGACTGGGCTGACCTGACTACCCCTTGTAACGCCTTCCAATCAGAGCTGCTGCCAAATCACACTGTAATACCACATGTGAGCACACTCTCAATAGCACACCTGTAAAATGTGATAAGGACAGTTAAAGATAGACCAAACTTTTTCAACTGTCACCCATTGATCATAGGGGTGTGATCCCCAACCTGCTTTCTAAAATCAATGACCAGCTCTTTGGTTTTGCCACCCTACATTGAGGGAGAGATTATTGTCAATGCACCACTCCACCAGTTTCCTGACCTCATCCCTGTAGGCTGTCTCATCATCACTGGTGATTCAGCCAATGATGGTGGTGTTATCAGCACATTTGTCAATGGAGTTGGAGCTGTGTCTAGCCACACAATTGTGGGTAAATAAGGAAAACAGCAGGAGTCTACACACAGCCCTTAGGGTCAGCTACTGTATATTCACAGTCAGCGTGGAATAAAGTTTTCCATCTATCCTCACAGTCTGTAGTCTCCCAGTCAAGAAATCTATAACCCACCTGCATAGAGAGGTGTTGATACCCAGGTCATTCAGCTTCCTGACTAGTCTGGAAGGAACTATTGTGTTAAATGTGGAGCTATAATCAGTGAATAGCATTCTGATGTATGTGTCTATATCATCCAAATGAGCCAGAGCAGTGTGAAGAGCCAGGGAAATAGTGTCATCAGTGGACCTGCAATGCCAGTACGCAAACTAGAGGGGCTTTAAGCACTCAGGTACCATTGTGTTAATGTGCCTCATGACCAGCCTTTCAAAGCATTTTATTACAGTAGATGTAAGCGCTACCATTCTGTAATCATTAAAAGGTCGCAGTATTTTTCTTAGGCACTGGTATGATGGAAGTTTTCTTATATCACACAGGAAGGAAGATTGTAAAAGTGAAAGATTGAAAATATCTGTAAAAACCGTGGCCAACTGGTCTGCACAGGACTTAAGGACCCGTCCAGGAACACCGTCTGGGCCGGTTGCCTTCCATATTTTCACCCGTCTGGAAGTTGTCCTGAGTTCATCCTCCATGACAGACATGGCTCTATCATCAGTGGCTAGGAACACTGGAACCGGCTGTTCTCAAACCGAGCGTAATAGGCTGAGGATGTAACCCTCCTTAGTTTAGCTTTATGGTTTGTTATTGTCTGAATACCCCACCACATTTGGTGCACATCAGAAGAGGCAGCTTGTATCTGAGTGCTGCTTTCATGTCCGCATGGGTTTGAAAATACACTGCAGAAATAATAACAGATGAAAATTCTCTCAGTAGATGGAATGGATGACATTTTACAGTCAGATATTACAGGTCCGGAGAGCAAATTTGCTTGAAAATTCTAACTTCTCAACACCAAGAGTTGTTTATCATAAGACAAACACCACCACCTTTTTTCTTACCAGCCAGACCAGACCAATATATATGCTATTTGGAGAATCTCTCAAGCTGACCAGCTGAGTCAGGTGTACTGGGGGTCAGTCAGGTCTCAGTGAGACAGCAGCCCTGGATGTCCTGATGATGGCTTAACCTTCCCCTTAGCTTGTCCATCTTGTTCTCCACGGATTGTACATTGGCCATGAGAGTAGTAGTAGTAGTCGTGAGTAGTAGCCGCAGCGCTTCACTCTCACTTGAAGTCCTCTGCTCTGCTCTGAGTCAGGTGGGGGGGTCCGTACACAGAGGCGCCCAAGATAGTTGATTTAGATTTAGATTCAAATAGAATATATCTGTGTTTAAGTCAATGATTCTTGATCCAGTGTCCACAAGCATTTCGATCATAAGTAATTGCTATTGCTAAAAAGACAGACTAGATACAAAAAGCACACAACACGAAACAGAAAAAGACATACAGACGAGGAGCATCATGCAATACATCACCACTCTTCAGCCCCATGTTCAGTCGCTCTTCCTCCCTCCTCCACCCATTTTGAGCATCTGATTCAGCCCCCATTCTCCTCTGGGTTTTAGAATGCCTTACAAGTGTGTCATATGCCCCGGGTGGCCAGGTAAGACTGAAACTCAGTGGACACAAACTGCGGCCCATTGTCATGGTGATGGTGGTAAGCAAATCCCAGTGGGCAAAGAGGGAATCTAGGAAGTCAGTGACCACTTGAGTGCTGACTGATCCAGTGGAGGCCACTTCAAGTGCATTTCAAGTGCAAATCATAGTTGAGTATGAAGAATCTCTGATAGGGTAGGACACTGTGCTGCTCCCTACAGATCACAGCTTGTATTGCTGCGAAGATGAACAAGGCTTATTCCATGCTGCAAAGACAAGAGACACAACATTTCAACTGTGGAGCCTTCTTTAGGTGTGTGAACGTGAACTTTCTGAGGAGATAGTGGACATCTTCTGGAAATAGCCGAGGGGGGAGCTTAGTACGAAAGGCACACTGTTATAGAGGAAGACATCTGCATGCATGATGAGAAAACAATTTTTTTTGGGTGGACATGTTTGTTTATAAGTCTGTCCAGGGTATAAATGTTATCATGTGTGAGGCAGTGTGGTAGGGTGCTGGTCTGACTCTTATTCAGTACACTGTGCTTGTTAAAGGATGGCCATTATTTGGGCTTCCATGATACTGCAGAATAGCTTTCCCATGTTACTGTTCACATAGGTGCCCTGGTAGTTCTAAGGGACAAGTCTGTCTCCAAATGTATAGATGTTGGTGACCAGTCCTTGACTACAGACCTCAGGGAAACACCTGACTCTCAGTACTCTCAGTACAAGGTTGAAGAGTTTGAGCAGGACCTGCTGCAATTCTGAACTGCTGTGTCTCAGCATCTCGCATCTTGCTGTTGGCTCCATCTTGTCCACAGACTTGTCATGGTCTGAGGACCTGGAGTTTGACTAGCAGGTCATGCTCTGTGATCGGGGTGTCTGAGGGGTTTAAGTTGTCTTTAATAGCCATTTCAAGTGTTATTAGTTTTTCTTCTGTGTCAATCAATCAATCAAAGTGTATTTATCAAATGCACAACAATACAGCATGCAGCAGTAATTGCTGGCGATGAAATGTCTTTTCTGCGAGCTCACCAGAAGGAAATAAAAATAAAAAGCACAAAATTAAAAGTTACAGAATAATAGTGCAATAAAAATTGAATAAAAAAAAAAACTAAATATAAATAGAACTGCTACATGTCCATTGTGTATGCAATACATTATGTCCAAATAGTGTAATATGCAGTGTGCCAAATACAATGAAAACTGCATGTCCATGTAACCTGAATTTTTAACAAGGACCATTAGGGTGGTTACTTAAGAGATCTAGCAGAGTAGATATTCTGTATGTTTGGTATCTCACAACCAGTGATGAGCTGTGCTGACCTCACCACCCTCTGCAGTACTTTGTGATCCCAAGCAGAGCAGCTCCGATACCACACAGTGATGCAGCAAGTCAGGATGCTCTCAATAATGCACCAGTAGAAGGTGGTCTGGATATGTGATGGCATGCCAAACGTCTTTAGCCTACGGAGAAATAATAAGCACTGCCGTGCTGTTTTGACCACGATGTTGGTGTGGTGAGACCAGGTTAAGTCCACTGTGAAATTAACTCCCAGGAATTAAAACTGCTGACCCTCTCCACTGCAGTTTGAGTAGCATAAATATGGCCAAGTTCACCACAGTTGGTTTAAGGTTAGGGTTAAATGTAATTTTCAGCTAAGAAATTTGTTTTTAACCAAGTGTCCAGAAGATATGTTTTCTAAAACCAATCAGGTAAAAGGAAACTGTTTAGCTTTGGCTCATCAGATTTGTGAAGGAAAGTGCACATTTATTTGTGAATACTGCTAAATGAATGGATGAAAAAACACACATTTTCCATTTTATGTTATAATAGTTTTAACAGAACAAGAAAATTTCCACTGTCTGTAAAACTCTTTTTAGTACAGAACTCGGATGCCGGTGTTTCAGTGGCCCACACAGTGATACCATTCCAAGTCTTCACAATACAATATGTAGAATATTTTAGATTTCTTCCATTTGTCTCAATTTTTTATTTGTATTTCTTCTTCAAGCTAGAAGACACATACTGTAGGGAAAGGTCTATAAGCATTTTCAGACTTTTTAAGGTCCAGAACTTAAAATATTGATCTTTGAAGACAGAAAAAAATCTATTTTTTGTTTTATGTGTTTTGTCCTGGATATTTCTGTCTGGTGAGTGGAAACAGTAAAATAAATATCCAGAAATATCTAACAGTAATAACAGTAAAATAAATATCCAATAAAAGAAATATGATTTCATACACATAATGCTCAAGAGGTAGCTTCAATTTAAGCTCTATTGTCCAGAGATATTGCAAAATGTTTGAGGGGATATCATTCCAGACAGAAATTGCCTCTGGATGTCTGTGTCAACTGGCCATACTTAAAAGTTAAGGGGTGAGGCTTGCTATCATCACAAACAGAAAGAGCGTTGTTGATCTTGGTGCTGAAATTGCTCTTCAGGGAATTCAAACAGTCTGAACACAGAGCCTGACTCGAGTCCTGCTGCAAGTGAGAGAACTCAGACTGTCTCAGGATATAGTGCTCTTACTGCCTACAGTAGATTATTGCATAGAATATCAGAATATACATCAGAATATTATATACTCTGTGGACAATGAAGTCCAACTGTATCAATGTTAACTGAATTTAAGTGAAACTCAAAGCTGGTTTGTGAATCACAAGATTTCCCCTTTGGCAGACAAAGTCTCAGGCAGAATTCTGGTTTGTATGGACTTGCTCTCTCTTGGCTGCTGTCTTGTACTAAAATTTAGTTTCCTAAATTGGACATGGTGGAAGCAATTACATGCTCAATCTTTTGACCCAGGCTTTGATTGAGAGACCAGGTCAAAGAAAATGAGTCAAGTTCATGACCTTATAACACCTTTAAAATCTAGTAATCACTGCTGGAGACTGGTTGTGAAAATAGCCTGATGTACTCTGTTACTTTTTGGAGATACGCCATTGAGCCTCTTCTATATCAGCTGCGCTGGGTCAGCAAGAGGCTGTCCATCCCAAGCTGCCCTGATCTTACTATCCGAGACCCGGAGTATACTGATGACATCATGGTCATGGCTGGGGGAGAGCAGGATGTCAGGGCTCTGTGAAAAAGTAGAGAGGAGGAGACACCTAGTATGTCCTGGACTCCACTGTTTCTAATTCAGGGTCATGCCAGAGCCTATCCTAGCAAGCAGTGGGCCCAACACAGGTCCCTGTACTGGTTATCAGTCCATCAGGGGTTTGACAGAGGAAACAAGTGAGAATACAGAGAGAACATACAGACTCCACACATATATTTCTCCAAGTCCGGGATTGAACCAGGGCCCCAGCACTGTGATACAACCATGTTAACCACTGCTCTACTGTATCTCCCCTCTGAAACAACCCATCAGCCGCAGTAATAGAATGGAGACAGAACTGGGTCATTTTTTATTCTTCAGCAGCAGACTGGTCTAAGCCAGTATCACCCAGCTACACTACTTGATAGACATGGACCTGGGCTGCTGGCGATGTGTGGACTGGATGTGAGCTTCATTGGAACTGTATTACCCATGATGTACTGTACAGGCAGATATTCACATCAGATTCTATCTGCACTACATCTCGGGGGATGCTGTTAATGTAGGGTCACCCCTCTGATGTGTCTCTTGAAAAGCATAACAGTGAACTCAAATAATAAGCCATATATACAGTAACTAAGGATGTGATTGACTGCATCAACTGTAAAAGACTCACTTTTAAAAACCAGGATCAAGTGCAACTGAAACTACTGCAAAAAGAGCTTAAACTAAAACTCAGGAATGCAAGGAATCAACACAATGAGACAATGGAGAAAAATTGAAACAATGAACTCTAGGAGGCTGTGGCAAACAATGAAAACAGTCACAAACATGAATTCTTCAAAGAAGAGCATCCATACAATGGAAGAGCTGGCTAAAGCAAATGATCTGACTTACTTATCTGAGGTCTGAGACACAGGACATCTCTGTTGCAGGTGATAGTATATTAGATACTATTACAGCAGACAGTAGTGCTGGTAGGCTTGTAATAAGTTCACAGATGACTACACAATCTTTCAAGCACACATGTGCAAAAAAGGCACCAGGCCCCGATGGCATCTCTGCCTCTCTTTTAAAAAATTGCGCAGAGGAATCATCACAAGCATGGTGCCCTGTCTTTCAGAAGTCTGCTGACTCTCACTCTGTTCTAGCACTGTGGAAAAAAGCAATAATCGTGCCAATACCCAAACAGCCCTACTGTCCCTCAGAAAATAATGACTACAGGCCGGTAGCACTGACGTCTGTTGTTATGAAATGCTTTGAGAGGATTATGGTATCCACGCTGTGCTCAGAAGTGAACACTGTACTGGATCCATATCAGTTTGCATATAAACACCGGCGGGGCACCGATGATGCAATCAATAGCATTATGCATCTGGTTCTTAAACCTAGAGGACCCTGTAGAAGCCAAGAAATTCGAGCCTGAAGCGTTCCTTCGTCCAGCAAAGCTTTATTGCATGCATACAAGGAACTACAATAAGCACCATAATAGTTATAGTACCGATCGCACTTCAAAGGGGATATGGTCCTACAGAACCTAAATATACATTTCCCCCCCCTCCTCCTCCCCCCTCCTGTCTTTGATGTAACCGAAGGAAATAGAAACCTTCCTTTGCCATCAGGAGTTTAGTGTAAACATTTACCATTTGGGTAAACATTCACCATTTCGGGGGAAGTACAGGGGGGGGGGGAGTCTTTGTGATCAAGCAGGCGTGATGATTACAGTTCAGCATGTAAAAGCCATTCGCAGGCTCCATCAACCCCAATGCCTATGCGCAGACGCTGTTTATGGACTTCAGCTCTGCATTCAATACGCTGCATCCTCATCTATTGATAAGCAAGTTGAAGCAAATGTCCATTAACTATAACATTATAAGATGGTACCATTCATTTTTAACAAATCATACACAGTATGTCAGGGTTAACTAAATTCTTTCGGAGTCACGATCTATCAGCATAGGTGCCCCTCAGGGCTGTGTGAGCTCTCCAGTTCTGTTCACACTTTATTCAAATGATTGTACAAGCAGTAGTCAAAGCAACTTCGTTTTCAAATGATGATACAGCTGTGCTTGGCTCAATGGAAGCAGTTCATTTGTATAGGTCAGAAATCCATAGGTTTGTGCAATGGTATGACAACAATAGCCTAATTCTGAATGTTAAAAAAACTAAAGAAACAGTTTTTGATCCCAGAGTAGTTGGTGATCACTCAGATGCAGTAATCCATCTGAGTGAACTTATCACTCAGGTTGATTCATATAAGTACTTAGGTGTAAGCATAGACAGTAACCTGTGCTGGACTACTCATATGGAGAGTGTTTGCTCCAAAGTTCAGCAGCACTTATTTCCTGCGAAGACTAAGAGTGTTTGGGGTTTGACAGGAAGTAATTCTGCTCTTTTACCACGCTGTAATCGAGAGCATTATCAGATATGGTATAATAGTGTGGTTTGGTAATCTATCAGTTCATTTAAAATCGCAAATTACCCGCCTCCTCCAAACAGATTTTGAAAGTCATGGGAGTGAAACAGCATCCCTCCCTGCAGACAATCTTTGAAAAATCCATATTCAAACAGGCAGAAAAAATTATATCAGATCCTTCCCATATCCTCAATTCTGAATATGAACTCTTCCTTCTGGCAAATGTTTTAGGGTTCCCAAATGTAAGTCAAACATATACAAACATTCCTATAATCTCATACTTTAGAGGAGCGGTCTCTGGCCACAGCTGAGGGGAAAGCTCTGTACAGGCTGTGCACTGATCTCATATGTCGTCTCTCCCTGACACTCACTGGAAACTGGAGTGGGGATAGAGCCTGCCTGGGAAAGCCTGTACAGATTTCTCTCTGTGACACAGCGGAGAAAAATGAATGCGATACCACTTCTCACCACTAGAGGGCCTAATACCAGCAATTACAACCCTCTAACTTTCATTGCATGTATGCTCCACTACAAACAGATTTACACCAAAACCAAACACAAAACAGCGGCAGCAACAACAACAAGTTAAATAACATACATCTTATAAAATAAATCGGTGTGAGCCAGTGGTAGGGGTAGAGTTCAGTAGTCTGACAGTTTGTGGGAAGAAACTGTCTCTGAATCTGGACATACTTGCCTTTATGCTCCTATAACACTTACCAGAGGGAAGGGGGAGAAAAGTGAGAAACCAGGATTACTGGTATCCTAAGCGATACTTCCAGCCTTCCTGAGAGCAAAACCGCTTCAAAACGTTCACATCATTTATCATGATATGTTTGATATGTTTATCATTAG
Organism: Lepisosteus oculatus; assembly: GCF_040954835.1. Taxonomy (NCBI): domain Eukaryota; kingdom Metazoa; phylum Chordata; class Actinopteri; order Semionotiformes; family Lepisosteidae; genus Lepisosteus; species Lepisosteus oculatus. The sequence goes on from NC_090713.1 coordinate 13,596,344, forward strand.
ACATACACTACTGCCTTTTTTCTGTGGATGGCTGAGTCAGGTGTATTGGGGGACAGCCAGGTCTCGGCAAGACAGAGAATACAACAATCCCTTTGATGACTTAACTTGTACATCTTGTTCTTCACGGGCTGCATGTTGGCCAGGAGGACACCTGGGAGTGGGGTCCAGTAGCCGTGGCGTTTCACTCTTGCTTGAAGTCCTCCCCGCTCCACGTCTGTCGCGTTCGCCAGCTCTGCTCTGACTCAGCTGGGGGGTCCTACGCAGAGGCACCCAAGATAGTTGAGTTGGATCCATATACAGTAGGAAATATCTGTGCTTAAATCAGCGTTTCTTGATCCAGTGTCCATAAGCACTTGTCGGTCATAAATAATTGCTGAAAACTGGATACAAAAAGCTCATAATACGAAACAGATGAAGACATAAATACGAGGAGCAACATGTCTCCACTCTCTCGTGCCATGTTGATTGATTATATCAGCCAGTGACGTATCTAACTGAGTCTGCCTAGACTTCATGCTCACGTGACTGACTAAATTGTTCGACATAGAACCGCGCCGAAAGTTCTGTAACTTTTTTCTCCCTTGCTAGAGAACATTTTATGTTAGTCTCTCCACAAAACGATATGGCTCACTCTTAAAATATTTAAAAGAATACATCACCCACGTATTGATTCCACACAGCCACTCTGTCTCTTTCAGAGATATCAGACAGTAAGCCAGTGGACCCCGCAATTCCCAAAACCCACTCATTGTCCCACCTCACTAAAAAAGCTGACAACCCACAGTGGGGAGTCTTGTGCGCTACCATTGTTATCAAGTAGTTTGTCTTGGTTTTGGATCCAGCAGAGTCTGTCTATCCCTTCTGTAGCTCTGTGTGAATTTATGTAGTTTTAACATATATTTTTTGTTGTTTTAGTACAGTTTGTGAATATAATGTTAATGTCAATATGTTCAGGTGAAATGCAAGTTATATTAAGATAAGATCACTTTATCGGCCATATACAATTTCTTGTATTAGGAATTTGCCTTTTTGCATACCCCAACTTTATCTCCATGAGACACACAGACAGGGAGAGAAGCTTGGGGTCAGAGCACACGGTCAGCCATTTATAGTACACCCCTGGAGAAGCTGGGGTTAAGGGCCTTGCTCAGGGGCCCAACAGAGTAGGATTCCTCTGCCAACCACAGGCACAGATCCTTAGCCACAGAGCCACCGCACCGCCCCGTATATTGTAGTTCAACCAGGTTAAATTAACATGTCCTGTGCTCATTGAACTGGAGGGGGTCTGAGGCTATAGGTCTTGAAAGAAAAAAAACCTGGAGAGCGAGTATCAGGACAGCAGTGTGGAGAGATCCGGAGTATACAGATCAGCTAGTGAGCTCGTAGGGGTGAGTTTAAATTTAATTAACAACTGGATGAAAAGAGGAGAGATTATTGGGAAAAGAGAGAAACAGAAGGGACTGGATTGGGATTGGAAAAACGTCTGGAGACATCCACATTCATTCTTAAAGAAAACACTCGGGATCTGCGGACCGCAGTGAAGAGGCAGCAAGTTTCTCGATCATCAGAGGATGTGAGTGAACCTGATGATTTACAGCTCAGAACAGTGGACACAGGACACAGATTATTCTCACCGGACTGTTTGATTTATTGTAGTCAGGACTCAAATCTATTTTACTGTTTTATTGCAGACAGACCTGTTTTTTACTGACTTTACTTTTACCATCCAGTATTAAAACACATTTTTTTTAAAAGTGTGTGAAATTACTAAATTTGGGGAATATATCATCTCGCCTCTTAACCAGCACGCCAATGATTTTTTTGGTTTAAGAGACTCCGTACATTCCTTTATAGTGAATGTTGTTTTTTTTAGTTTCTCTAACGGTTATTTATATATGTTGTTGTGTTTGTGAAATTTCACAATGCAGCATGGTCTGTATGTGTTTTTCAATTTTAAATGACAGAAAGTAAGGAGGATATTTGCTCATTGGGCACACAAGCCTTGTGAAGTCATCTTGTGATCAGTAGTAGAATTACGGTTGAAATTGATGGCTGTTTCCAGTGGAGGCTCTGCCAAATTAAAAGCTTCAGTTTTTGTGCAATTGACTGAAGTGGGCCACAACATTGGTCACATTAAGAACCTAGGTCACCCCATGTATTATATACTGTATGAATTTAATGTTAAACCTCTGGTTGTGGTTACACTTCTGTGCTGAGAGACAGGCACACCTTCACTGCTATACAGATGCAGCCATTCAAAGTGCACGGTACAGACACGTACCAGAGGTAATTGGCTATGGCCTCGCGCATCGTGACGTGCGTTGATGCAAAATACCACGATACGTGATTGGTTGACCGACAGGGGCACTTCTGGTCTGTTGGTCGGTCGTAGAAAGATTTACAGTAAATGTCTTTACTGTGCCCGTTTTAGTATTGAATATTTATATGGAATTTTACCACTGAAGGGAAATCTTAATAGCTGAGCATAAATAGAATAGGATCATACTGTAACACGTGTGAAGGCCATAAACGATATTAATTTTGGAACATAAACATACAGTATATGGCTGGTCTCGGTACTTTAAAGAAAAAATACACACCAGTATTCCATTTCTCCCTAAACATTTAAAGCATCGAAGTCTTTAACTAACGTGATACCGGAGTCAACAAGCATACATTTAGAATTTGATTAAAAGGGAATATAATATGGAATCACGTATCTAAAGAAATTAATAACGATATAATTATATTCATGTACCGCAACACAAGAATTGTACAGTACATGCTGTACGATGTCTGTTGATAATGTTTTTGTAGGGCGTTTTTTCAACACATCTCATGTGACCTCACTGGTGGCACTGTGGGTTAGGTTCCTGACTCCTAAGTCACACACTGTGTGTTCTAATCCTGCTGGAGCTGTGACTTTTTTTTATCAAACATTTCTTTGAAAAAAATAAACTTTTCCCTGGGTCAGAGATTAATTAAAACCTCACTCTCACCAAACAAATTTATATTTCTAAATATCACAACATAATCGAATTTAAGTCATTTTAATAACAATGAAAAGTCACCTATGCATTATAATAAAAACATTTATATTAATTTAAATCGCGTTTTGATTTAAATCGTAAATGCGTGTTTAAATATATGTGTTTTTTGATTCACAATCAGACAAATGCAACATAAATTGATATCTTTGTCTTCTAAGTATCTTAATAAACTTTCAGCATAGCTTTCTCCCCGTTTAGATTTATTTTTCTTGGGATCTTGGGATCAAACGTGGAAAGATTAGATTGTAATCGTTTTTATTTTTTAAATACATTTTAGAAAAGTGTAATCTGTGCTAAAAAGTTGTACACCACCTGCTATAAAGATACATATTGTAATACTTTCGGGTTCGGATAGGACAGACACAAGAACTCAGACTTGCGGAGTTAAAGCAAGTTAAAGCCTTGATTTTATATATCACCTTTAAAAGTGGCATCTCAAAGCAAAGTAAATACCCAACACTGATTGTACCCATCTGTCATGCTAATAAAGCACCTTGAATTGAATTGAATTGAGGGAGAGAGGTGGGGAGGGTGAGAGAGAGAGAGCACAGGCAGGACAGACAGGCAAATAAGATACACTCCACAGACATTCACAACAGCGACATATCATAAAACGTTTGCACATATAGTTAAGTTATTACTTGGTTTTCAAAGTGCAATGAAATACAATATTGTTGTTGTTGCTGTTATTGTTGTTTTTATCCTGTAAAGCGTTTTGAGAAGCCACCTTTAAAGGCGATATATAAAATATATTGCCTTTAATATATATTAAATATCGCGTAATTAGGATTATTTTAAGGAAATAGCAGTATAACCTTGTTCATGCACAAACAGTGGCATGTTACATTATTAATTTGGGTGTCTCCTCTTGCCAGAAAGCTCTAAATTGCATTTTGAGTGCGGTTTTTGACTTTTTTCAAATTGCAACCCAACTCCCATGTTGAGTCTCTTCTCTAAACTTAGCCTGGCCCTCAGCTGCCTGCTGTTGTGTTCAGGGTGAGTTATGTCAATAAGAAGAGAATTGTACCCAGAGCACTTTCTGCTGGGCCAGACCCAACTCCTCTTCTACAAGAGCAGGATAAACACAGTCTCAAGTGGATGGTCTGTAGAGGAGAAGAGTGTTTAAGAGGTTGGTGAACAGCAGGATCTCTCCTGAATTCCTCTAGTGGAACTGTAGAGATTCTTGTTTGAAGGTGTCAGTGTAAAAGTGTTCCGTGTTGTATATTTGTGGGAGGGGTGGGGTTTGTTTAGTTTCATGATCATGTTCTATTTCTTTTCTTTTTTAGGGGGTTTAGTACAGTATATAGGGGTAGTGTGTATGCTAGTTATTTTTTAATATTATTATTATGTATTATTTGTATTATTTGATGTGTTATAAAAACCCTGCTTGTTTTTTTCTTCAAATGGTTTATTTTCTTCAAATGGAATTGTTTTTCTCAACATATCTACAAATAACAATAAAAAGTCTCCAGTTGACTTACTCCAGTGTTGCTAATTTACACTTGGGATTAATAAACCATTTGAAGAAGAAAAAACAACAACCAATGTTATAACTATACGATGATGTAATAAGAAAATGTAATAATACATGTACAGCAATTTGTATTATATTTAAAAGTCAAAGTCTTTCTGTTTCCCTTTTCATTGTAGCTCCATGTGTCTCCCTGTTTCCCACTGTCTCCCTTCCTGACAGTTTCTTCTCATTTTTCTTCTTCCTTCTGGAACCCAAATTTTGAAGCAGCTGTAATCTTCATCATCCCCATCCACAGACACTCTGAGATGGATAATGACATGATGTTGTATATTACTGCTGAGCTGGGTGTTGTAGTGAAAACTTGGAAAGAAAGATGTGGATAAGCTGTGCAGATGTTCAGCTGTGCTCCTGTCTTTTTGTCTGCAGGATGGTGAATTGTGGACTAACAGAGAGATGTTGTGAAGATCTGGCCTCTGTTCTTCAGTCTCAACACTCCAGCCTGAGAGAGCTGGATCTGAGTGAGAATAACCTGGGGGATTCAGGCGTGAAACTGTTGTCTGAAGCTCTGAGGAATCCCAACTGTAAATTAACAACACTGAAGTACGTGAACACTGGACATTTCTTTGTTTTTTAAGGTTTTATTTAGGTATGCTGAGACACAGAATATTGCCTTTTTCACGTGCATCCACACCTAGGAATTACAAAACTATTAAAGAAGCCAAGCATATAGAAAGACAAAAAACTGCTATGCAATTTTATACAAGTTGTTGTTTGTGACTATTGTTATTTGTTAATATCTAATTACTGAGAGATTCAATATGCAATCTTTCCTATTTTGTCCATCTTTTTTACACACACATGTACAGTATATTTAGTTTTTGGTTTAAAATTCTGTGGGTAATATTTTTCATGAGATTTCATTCATAGAGTTGTTCTTCATTTGAACACAAGGTCTGTCCAGCTTTGACCAGTTTCTAGTGATTTATTTCATGGCTGCAGTTCCGACAGTTCTAAACAAGTCTTTTCTGCCTCTGAAAGCAGCTCATCTGGTGTTTGTCTCAGAAGAAAAAGGACTCCTAACAAGGATTTTTTAAAAATATTTGTTTTTCAGAATATTTTCCCAATTTATTTTCATACCAAAAAATGTTTAGGATATGGCAGGTGTCCCCAGCCATTCTTCCAGCAGTTTATGTTTCTTACAATATTGAATATTATTTTTTTACTCATATTCTCTCCATGAATGTGAATTGGTGGATTTATGCAGATTTGAATGGTTTTAGATTCTTCAATTGCTGTGGAAGTGCCAATCTCCTTTTCTCATTTGTGTCTCACTTTTAACTCTTGTGTATTCCTCCTCTGTTTTCTGATATTGTACATACTGTACATCTGAAAGGATGTAGCTCTGGAAGTAAGTTAGGTATGCAAAACTTACCAATCTACCTATTTTCCGGTGGAGGCACTGCCAAATTAAAAGTTTCATTTTTTGTGCAATTGACTGAAGTGGGACACAACATCGGTCACATTAAGAACCGAGGTCATCCCATGTATTATATACTGTATGAATTTAATGTTATACCTCTGGTTATGGTTACACTTCTGTGCTGAGAGACAGGCACACCTTCACTGCTATAGCACCTGCTCCTGTCTGACTCCCATGTTGAGTCTCTTCTCTAAACTTAGTCTGGCCCTTAGGTGCCCTGCTGTTGTGTTCAGGGTGAGTTATGTCAATAAGAAGAGAATTGTACCCAGAGCACTTTCTGCTGGGCCAGACCCAACTCCTCTTCTACAACAGCAGGATAAACACAGTCTCAAGTTGAGGGTCTGTAGAGGAGAAGAGTGTTTAAGAGGTTGATGAAGAGCAGGATCTCTCTTGAATTCCTCAAGTTAAACTGTAGAGATTCTTGTTTGAAGGTGTCGGTGTGTTTGGACTATGTTACATGTGAGAGTCTGTGTAGAGAGTCTTTCATGTGTAAAAAGTGTTCCTTGTTGTATATTTGTGGGAGGGGTGGGGTTTGTTTAGTTTCATGATCATATTCTTTTTCTTTTCTTTTTTAGGGGGTTTAGTACAATACATAGGGGTAGTGTGTATGCTAGTTATTTTTTAATATTATTATTATGTATTATTTGTATTTTTTGATGTGTTATAAAAACCCTGCTTGTTTTTCTTCTTCAAATGGTTTATTTTCTTTAAATTGATTTTTTTTCTCAACATATCTACAAATAACAATAAAAGGTCTCCAGTTAACTTACTCCTGTGTTGCTAATTTACATTTGGGATTAATAAACCATTTGAAGAACAAACAATAACAACCAATGTTATAACTATACGATGATGTAATAAGAAAATGTAATAATACATGTACAGCAATTTTTATTATATTTAAAAGTCAAAGTCTTTCTGTTTCCCTTTTCATTGTAGCTCCATGTGACTCCCTGTTTCCCACTGTCTCCCTTCCTGACAGTTTCTTCTCATCTTTCTTCTTCCTTCTGGAACCCAAATTTTGAAGCAGCTGTTATCTTCATCATCCCCATCCACAGACACTCTGAGATGGATAATGACATGATGTTGTATATTACTGCTGAGCTGGGTGTTGTAGTGAAAACTTGGAAAGAAAGATGTGGATGAGCTGTGCAGATGTTCAGCTGTGCTCCTGTCTTTTTGTCTGCAGGATGAAGGTATGTGAACTAACAGAGAGATGTTGTGAAGATCTGGCCTCTGCTCTTCAGTCTCAACACTCCAGTCTGAGAGAGCTGGATCTGAATAAGAATAACCTGGGGGATTCAGGAGTTAAACTGCTGTCTGCAGCTCTGAAGGATCCCAACTGTAAATTAACAACACTGAAGTAAGTGAACACTGGTGATTTCTTTGTTTTTGTTTTTTTTTATTTAGGTACACAGAATGAGACACAGAATATTGCCTTTTTCACATGCATCCACAATTAGGAATTACAAAACAAGAAAGAAGCCAGGCATATACAAAGACAAAAAACTGCTACGCAATTTTATACAAGTTCTTGTTTGTGACTATTGTTATTTGTTAATATCTCATTACTGAGAGATTCAATATGCAATCTTTCCTATTTTGCCCGTCTTTTTTACACATATATATATATGTTGTTTTAGGTTAAGAATTCTGTGGGTAATATTCTTCATGAGATTTCATTCATAGAATCTTTCTTCATTTGAACAAGGTCTGTCCAGCATTGACCAGTATCTAGTGATTTATTTCATGGCTACAGTTCTGACAGTTCTTAACAAGTATCTCTCTGCCTCTGAAGGCAGTTAATCTGGTGTTTGTCCCAGAAGAAAAAGGACTCCTAATGAGGATTTTTTTAATATTTGTTTTTCAGAATACTTCCCCAATTTATTTTCATACCAAAAAATGTTTAGGATATGCCAGGTGTTCCCAACCATTCTTCCAGCAGTTTATGTTTCTTCCAATATTGAATATTATTTTTTTACTCACATTCTCTCCATGAATGTGAATTGGTGGATTTATGCAGATTGGAATGGTTTTAGATTCTTCATATGCTGTGGAATTGCCAATCTCCTTTTCTCTTTTGCATATTACTTTTAACTCTTGAGTATTCCCCCTCTGTTTTCTGATATTGTACATACTGTACATCTAAAAGGATGTAGCTCTGGAAGTAAGTTAGGTTTGCGAAATTTATTTTTTTGTTAATCTCTCATCTTAGAGTCACATTTACTTCTTCCAAACTGAGTGTCCTCAGTATTTTCTCCTCTCTCTCTGTGCTTTGACCTTGCCTGTTTGACCATGTCTTGGACTGATCCCTGTGCTTTGAACCCTGCATGTTAAACAACTCTCCTTCAGACTCTCCCTGGTGCTTTAATCAGTTCCTCTCAGCTGAACCCCTGCCTTATCGATTGTGTCACTAGTTTCACTTTCTCCTGCCTCCCCTGCTTGCTTCCAGCAGAGCCTGTGCCTGGATTCAGTCTCCAGTTTACTGCTTCCATCAGCTCAGTGCAGGAGATATCACACTGGGGCTCTGGGTTAAATTCCAGACCTGAGGTGCTGTCTGTATGGAGTTTGTATGTTCTCCCCATGTTTGTGTGGTGTTCCAGTTTTCTCCCACAGTCCACAAATGTGCTGGCAGGTTAATAGGCTTCTGGGAAAGCTGGCACTGGTGTGAGTGTGTGCCCTTTGATAGACTGGCATCCTGTCCGGGGTTCAATCCTGCCTTGTGTCCAGTGCTTCCTGGGACAGGCTCTGTGACCCTGAATTGGATAATTGTTTATTAAAAGTGATATTGATGGTTTTCAAATGCTATACTGCCTTCTTTGTCAATTAGCTGACAGTATAAACTTATCCCTGTAATGTCAGATAAAGTCAAATTTCAGGGCAAACTTCAATCTAGATTTATTTGGGAGGGAAGAAAAACCGAGATACAGCCATGTTAACCACTGCTCCACTTTGTCTCTCCCTCTTAAACAACCCATCAGCCACAATACTAGAATGGAGACAGAACTGGGTCCCTTCTTATTCTTTACCAGCAGACTGGTCTGAACCAGTGTCTCCCAGTTACAACACCTGATGGACATGGACCAGGGCTGCTGGCGTTGTGTGGACTGGATGTGAGCTACTTTGGGACTGTATTCCCTGCAGTGTACAAGCAGATATTCACATCAGATTCTATCTGCGCTACATCTCGGGGGATGCTGTTAATGTAGGGTCACCCCTCTGATGTGCCTCTTGAAAAGCATAACAGTTTACCCAAATAATAAATCATATATAACTAAGGATGTAATAGCCTGCATCAACCGTAAAAGACTCACTTTTAAAAACCAGGATGAAGTGTGACTGAAATTAGTGCAATAAGAGCTTAAACTAAAACTCAGGAATGCAAAGAATCAAAACAAGGAGACAATGGAGAGGGACTTTGAAACAATGAACTCCAGGAGGCTGTGGCAAACAATGAAAACAGTCACAAACATGAATTCTTCAAAGAAGAGCATCCATACAATGGATGAGCTGGCTAAAGCAAATGATCTGACTGACTTATCTGAGGTTTGATACACAGGACTTCTCTGGTGCAGGTGATAGTATATTAGATACTATTATTATATATCAGATACTATTACAGCAGACAGTAGTGCAGGTAGGCTTGTAATAATTCCACAGATGACCACACAGTGTTTCAAGCACATATGTGCCAAAATGGCAACAGGCCCTGATGGCATCTCTGCCTCTCTTTTAAAAAATTGCGCAGAGGAATTAACACCAGCATGGTGCCCTGTCTTTCAGAAGTCTGCTGACTCTCACTCTGTTCCAGTGCTGTGGAAAAAAGCAATAATCATGCCAATACCCAGAAAGCCCTGTCCCTCAGATAATAATGACTACAGGTTGGTAGCACTGACGTCTGTTGTGATGAAATGCTTTGAGAGGATTATGGTATCTATGCTGGGCTCAGAAGTGAACACTGTACTGGATCCATATCAGTTTGCATATAAACACCGGCGGGGCACAGATGATGCAATCAACAGCATTATGCATCTGGTTCTTAAACACCTAGAGGACCCCAATGCCTATGCTCGGATGCTGTTTGTGGACTTTAGCTCTGCATTTAATATGCTGCATCCCCATCTATTGATATTCAAGTTGAAGCAAATGTCCGTTAACCATTACATTATAAGATGGTATCACTCATTTTTAACAAACCGTACACAGTATGTCAGCAGGTCAATAAAACTCTTTCTTTCGGAATCAAGATCCATTGGCACAGGTGACCCTCAGGTCTATGTGAGTTCTCCAGTTCTGTTCACACTTTATACAAATGATTGTACAAGCAGTAGTCAAAGCAACTTCATCTTCAAATTCTCAGATGATACAGCTGTACATGGCTCAATGCACAGAAGAAGCAGCTCTTCTGTATAGGTCTAAAATCCAAAGATTTGTGCAATGGTGTGACAACAATAGCCTAATTCTGAATTTAAAAAAAAACTAAAGAAATCGTTTTTGATCCCAGAGCAGATGGTGATCACTCAGATGTAGTAACCCACAATTAACTTATCACTCAGGTTGATTCATATAAGTACTTATGTGTACACATAGACAGTAACCTGTGCTTGACTACTCATGTGGAGAGTGTTTGCTCCAAAATTCAGCAGCACATATATTTCCTTCAAAGAGTTAGAGTGTTTGGGGTTCGACAGGAAGTAATTCTGCTCTTTTACCACACTGTAATCGAAAGCATTATTAGATATGGTATAATAGTGTGGTTTGGTAATCTATCAGTTCATTTTAAATCACAAATTAACCACCTCATCCAGACAGCTTTGAAGGTCATGGAACAGCATCCCTCCCTGCAGACAATCTTTGAAAAATCCATAATCAAACAGGCAGAAGAAATTATATCAGATCCTTCCCACATCCTCAATTCTGAATATCAACCTCTTCCTTCTGGCAAATGTTTTAGGGGTCCCAAATGTAAGTTAAACAGATACAAACATTCCTACAGTCTTGTACTTTAGAGGAACGATCTCTGGACACAGCTGAGGGAAAGCTCTGTACAGTCTTTGCACTGATGTCATCTGTCGTCTCTCCCTGACACTCATTGGAAACTTGAATGGGGATACAGCCTGTACAGATTTCTCTCTGTGACACAGCAGATAAAAACTAATGCGCTACCACTGATCACCATTAGAGGGCCCAAAATACAGCAATTACAGCCCTCTAACTTTCATTACAAGTATGCTCCACTACAAACACATTAACACCAAAAACAAACAGAAAAGCAGCAGCAACAACAAGTTAAATTACATACATCTTAGAAAATAAATCGGTGTGAGCCAGTGGTAGGGGTAGCGTTCAGTATTCTGACAGTTTGTGGAAAGAACTGTCTCTGAATCTGGACATACTTGCCTCTATGCTCCTTTAACACTTACCAGAGGGAAGGGGGAGAAAAGTGAGAAACCAGGATTATTGGTATCCTTAGCGATACTTCCAGCCTTCCCGAGAGCAAAACTGCTTCAAAACATTCACATCGGAACACTAAGAGTTGTCTATCATTAGACATACACTACCAGCCGAACCAGAGCAATCCATACGATAGGTGGAGGATCTGTCAAGGTGAACAGCTGAGTCAGGTGTATTGGGGGTCAGCCAGGTCTCGGCGAGACAGAGAATACAACAATCCCTCTAATGGCTTAACTCGTCCATCTTGTTCTCCATGGACTGCACGTTGGCCAGGAGGACACTCAGGAGTGGGGTCCGATAGCCGTGGCTCTTCACTCTCACTTGAAGTCCTCCACTTTCCGCGTCCATTGCATTTGCCTGCTCTGCTCTGAGTCAGTAGGGGGTCCGTTCGTAAAGGCACCCAAGATAGGAAATATCTGTGTTTAAATCAGCGATTCTCAATCCAGTGTCCACAAGCACTTGTCGTTCATAAATAATTGCTGAAAAGATACACTGGATACAAAAAGCCCACAATGCGAAACAGATGAAGACATAAAGATGAGGAGTAACACGTACCCACTCTCCGGCGCCATGTTGATTGATTATATCAGCCAGTGATGTACTGTATCTAATTGAGCCTGCCTAGACTAAATGCTCATGTGACTGACTAAATTGTTCGTCATAGAACAGTGCCGAACATTCCATAACTTTTCTCTCTCTCTAGCTAGAGAATAATTTATGTTAGTCTCTCCACAAAGCAATATCGCTCACTCTTAAAATATTTAAAAGAATACCTCACCCACGTCTTGATTCCACACCGGCACTCTGTCTCCTTCATAGATATAGGACAGTAAGCCAGTGGACCCCGCAATCCCAAAACCCCCGCATTGTCCCATCTCACTAAAAAAGCTGACAGCCCACAGTGGGGAGTCTTGTGCACTACCATTGTTATCAAGTATTGTTTGTGTCGGTTTTAGATCCAGCAGACTCTGTCTGTCCCTTCTGTAGCTCTGTGTGAATTTATGTAGTTTTAATATGTATTTTTTGTTGTTTAGTACAGTTTGTGAACATAATGTTAATGTCAATATGTTTAGGTGAAATGCAAGTTATATTAAGATAAGATCATTTTATTGGCCATATACAATTTTTTTAATTAGGAATTTGTCTTTTCGCATACCCCAACTTGCTCTCCATGAGACACACAGACAGGGAGAGAAGCTTGGGGTCAGAGCACACGGTCAGCCATTTATAGTACACCCCTGGAGCAGCTGGGGTTAAGGGCCTTGCTCAGGGGCCCAACAGAGTAGGATTCCTCTGCTAGACACGGGATACGAACTGGCAATCTTCCAGCTACCGGCACAGAGCCACAGTATATTGTAATTCAACTGGGTTAAATAAACATATACTGTGCTCATTGAACTGGAGGGGGTCTGAGGCTACATGTCCTGAGAGAAAAAAAGCACTGTGGAGAGATCCGGAGTATACAGATCGGCTAGTCTGCGCGGAGGGGTGAGTTTAAATTTCATTAACGACTGGAGGAAAAGTGGAGAGATTATTGGGAAAAGAGAGAAACAGAAGGGACTGGATTGGGATTGGAAAAATGTCTGGAGACGATGCGCAAGGCATCCACATTCATTCTCAAAGAAAACACTCGGGATCTGCGGAGTGCAGTGAAGAGGCAGCAAGTTTCTCGATCATCAGAGGCCGCAAGTAAACCTGAAGATTTACAGCTGAGAACAGCGGACACAGGATACAGATTATTCTCACCGGACCGTCTGATTTATTGTAGAGAGGACTCAAATCTATTTTACTGTTTTATCGCGGACAAACCTGTTTTTTCTGACTTTACTTTTACCATCCAGTATTAAAACACATTTTTTTTTTTAAATTTGAGGAATGTATCATCTCGCCTTTTCACCAGCGTGCCAACGATTTTTTTTGGTTTAAGAGACTCCGTACATTCCTTTATAGTGAATGTTGTTTTTTAAGTTTCTCGCACGGTTATTTATATATGTTGTTGTGTTTGAGAAATTTCACAATGCAGCGTGGTCTGTATGTGTTTTTCAATTTTAAATGACAGAAAGTAAGGAGGATATTTGCTCATTGGGCACACAAGCCTTGTGAAGTCATCTTGTGATCACCGGTAGAATTACGGTTGAAATTCCTGAAAAGTCTTATATAGTCACAAATTGATGGCTGTTTCAGGTGGAGGCACTGCCAAATTTAAAGCTTCATTATTTGTGCAATTGACTGAAGTGGGACACAACATCGGTCACATTAAGAACCTAGGACATCCCATGTATTATATTCTGTATGAATTTAATGTTATACCTCTGGTTGTAGTTACACTTCTGTGCTGAGAAACAGGCATACTTTCACTGGTACAGTATATCACTTGGTCCCTCCTGACTCCCATGTTGAGTGTCTTGATCCACCTCTTCTCTAATCTTAGTCTGGCCTTCAGCAGCCCTGCTGTTGTGTTCAGGGTGAGTTATGTCAATAAGAAGAGAATTGTACCCAGTGCACTTTCTGCTGGGCCAGGCCCAACTCCTCTTCTACAGGAGCAGGATAAACACAGTCTCAGGTGGAGGGTCTGTAGAGGTGGAGAGTGTTTGAGGGGTTGGTGAAGAGCAGGATCTCTCTTGAATTCCTCTAGTAAAACTGCGGAGATTCTTGTTTGAAGGTATCAGTGTGTTATGACTTTAATCCCAAATGAAGCTCAAAGGCTCTCATAGCCACCGAAGTCTGTAGTCGTTGAGGCGAGATATTTTGGAAGAGGTATTATAGGAAAAGGTATTATAGTGGATATTTTAAAACTGTGAGGGTCTTCCTGCTGATGTAGTGAAATATTATAAATGTTGGTAAACACAGGAGCCAGTTGATCAGCACAATAGCTGAGGGCTGCAGCTGACAAATTGTCTGGGCCTGTGGCTTTCCTTTTATTTTGTTTTTTGAAGATTGCTCTTAGTTCGTCAGTGTGGATGGAGAAAGAAAAAGGACAAAAATTAAAGTAATGAGGAGGCCAAATCATAAATTCTATGAGTGACTGTGTCATTCAAAAGGGGCAGCAGGTCGAGCTGTTTAGCAGCTTTTTCTCCACACGTAATACGTGTTACGTCATGTCCCTGGAGAACTCACCACCCTTAATCAACTCCTTCACATTCCAGTGCAGTTTCCAATTAACTAATCAGACACACCTTCTTCCACCTGCCTACTTAAACCAACCTGACACACCACTCCTTGCTCGGTATTGGGTTTCACCTAGCTAGAGCTTCCCCGTTCCCCGTTCCCCGTTCCCCGTTCCCCGTTCCCCGTTCCCCGTTCCCCGTTCCCCGTTCCCCGTTCCCCGTTCCCCGTTGGTCCTTCTTCCGCAATACGTGTCAGCTCTTTTCCAAATGGTAATCAAAGTTCTTCACAAATAGTGTGCGGCTTACCTGCTTTAGCAATCCGCAAGCTTGCATTTTCCCCCGTTTCCGTTTCAGGAGTCCGTCTCAGAAGTTAAAAGAAGTTTTTATTTCATGCACATGGGAGCGAAACACAGAGACGCTTTTGTGTATTTTTCTCAAATTAACCTAGAACAGTTTTAAAATATTTTTCTGTTATCTATCACGCTTTCCACTCACATTCTCCTACTTCCCTATTTGCTGGAGATAACGTTTTTTTAAATACAATTAGTCATTTATGTTCGGAGCACGCATTCCTATACAATGGTATAGAATTACATAGTAGCTCTTGTGTCCACTCAAGTATTAGCGTGCCCTGTATCATAGTACGTGGCTTCGTATTTGACACATAAACTAATTTCATTCAATTAGAAAATGAAGAAATAATTGTATTTATGAGAAATCTAATTCCTTATT
Source organism: Lepisosteus oculatus (assembly GCF_040954835.1). Lineage (NCBI taxonomy): Eukaryota > Metazoa > Chordata > Actinopteri > Semionotiformes > Lepisosteidae > Lepisosteus > Lepisosteus oculatus. The sequence continues at coordinate 13,611,641 of NC_090713.1, forward strand.
CTTTTAAACAGTGAGATTTCAGCTGCAAAAGATAGCAACAGAGACAGCACTAGCACTGCTTGCCATATAAGTTCAGGAAAGGGTGAATTAAGCCATAATGCAATAATTCGGTGATCAGTAATAACAGTTTAAAATGTTCATAGATTAATGTAAACATGCTAGAAACTTCACAATTAAAGAGCTATGTAGGAAAAGAAACAAAAGATAGAGAAAACCCAAGCTTTTAAGGCTGAAACTAAAATTAAGTCTAACAAATTAAGGCAAATTAAAATTTAGGATATAAAAAATTTTGGGGATATAAATAAATACAAAAATGCACATGAGCAAAACGTTTTAGAAATGGAGCTGGTGTTACATTGAAATAAGCAAACACAAAAATGTCATGACCAGACACAGTGCAGAAGAGGGATGCAGGGACACTTGCAAAGCTTAGATATACAGTACAACAAATCACAGAAAGCTGTGTTTTACAAAAGAACATCTGAACCTGAAACAGATTTGGCAGAGAGTGAGGCGCTTGAATAATCAGGTGCATTTCTGGGAGGGTGAGAATGAAGGTTTGATGGGATAAAGAGTCAGAAAATTAACTAACATGAAAAACAGTAATTTTATCAGAGAGCCTTAAAGTATGGTTAAAGTACAAGTTAGTAGCAAACATGGTTTCATGGAAGACTTCTTAAATAGTTGAACATTCATTAAAGCAAGTCAGTTTTTGTTTGCCACACATAAAAGACATTTTTCAAAGAAAGTAATTTAGCCTTTCAGTAATGGAACCACTAAATAAAGACATAAAAATAGAAATCCTATACAATGTAGCAGAATTTAGGACTCAGCAGCTGTCAAGTTAAGATCAGTGTAAATTTTGTCACTGTGTTGGTGTAAGATGGTAACAGTGAAAACAGGTATTTAGAAATGACTCATTTTGAGAAGGAGATTATAATTATAAATCTAACAGGATAGGGAAAGCACAGAAAATATGTACAGTGTGATTGATCAGATCATTATGCAAAGATGGTGTGAGAAGAGTGACAAACCAGTATAGTTTCGATCTTTTTTTTTCTGAACCAGGGAAAATCTGATCATGTTTCTCTATAACAATAACAGTAACTGTAAACTTTATTTTATATAGCACATATCCAAGCATCTCAAAACAATATAGCAGGTGTAAAAACAGTTATGAAGACCACAAGTTACAAAGTAAATACATATAGGAAAGACAAGCAGTTAGAAGTGCTACCAAAGTTAGAAAATGAAGCAGATACAGACACTAAAAGGAAGGTTTTGAGGTTAGATTTAAATGCACTCAGGGTAGGTGACTCTGATATCACTGGGGATACAAATCCAGAGCTCTGGGGTATAGCTAGAGAAGGCCCTGTCACCAACAGAATGTATATGTTCTTGAGGACAGCTAGAAGAACAGAGTCAGAGGGACAAAGGTTGCAGATAAGCCAGATAGGTATTAAATGAGGATGAGGATTTTGAAGTTGACTTAAAAACGTGATAGGAAGCCAGTGCAAGGACTTGAAGACAGGTGTAATGTGATTGCTTGTTTGTGACCTGGTCAAGATTCTGGTTGTCAAATTCTGAACATATTGGAGATTGCTTGGTGTGGATTTAATTACCCCAGTGAACAAGATGTACAGTCATCAATTCTAGAAAAAGAAGCCCTTTTAGTTTCTCTAGTTCCCTTTAAAAGAAACTAAATCAGTGTGATGTTCCATAATGCAGCTTTTTTTAATGCTATACATGGCCGGTATTTACATATGATGTTTGTGATTTAAACAAATTAATACAAGCAGTTTTTGAGGATTTAAGTTAGTCTGACTTATTGCAGGGAGCAAAGCATTAGGAGTTATGTTCAAGCTAGTAACAGCGTGTCTGAAGAGCTCTTGCAAAAAAAAACAACATATGCAAAATAACAGCATACAGGTATATTAGAAATGAATGCAAGGTATAGGGGTATTCAAGGTATGGTTAGAATATGAGATGCCAGGTTGCAGACACTGAAAGAGAAGGATGAAAAGGTTGAAAAAGAAGCAAGGGAGGATGTATGGACAAAAGATCTACTAGCGGTAGAGTTAAGAAAGTAAGAGGAGCTTGAAACAGTGAGAAAGAAAGAAATGAGCAACAGACAAGCTGGAATGTGGACCTGAAACGTCCTGTAGTTACAGTATAGTTGAAATGAAGAATGAAGAGGAGTTGAGACAGGGATATTACAATGGGATTTTCAGTTTCCCAAAGTAGTAGAAAAGGTTTCATCTAGAATAACTGAAAGTGTTATCTGCAGGCTGCAAGTTATAAAGGCAGACGCGATCTGTGCTTTAAGCGTTCCAGGTTGCAGACGGCTCATTCTGTATTACAGAGCTCCACGCCTCCTCCCTCTCTCAGTGCCGCCGCTTCTCTGACACAGAGCAGTGGGGACGGAGCTATTTTCCCAGCCTCTGATTGGGGGAAAAAAAGACCTACTGATCTGCTTCATACCATAGGAAGATAGTAGAATATGTTTTTTTTTGTGTGTTTATGAAAGTCAAGTGTTTTAAACGTTTAATTAAAAAGTAACTTAGAGCGTAAGTTTCCAAGCTGATCACGAGGAAGAAAAATCACCCGTTTGTGTACGCATAAAAGTGTTTTTTTAACTAAACCCTTTTTTAATAGTATTTAAAGTAATGCATTTCCTACGTTAAGCATGGACACGTCTTCGTTTCTTATTTTTATTTTTTTATTTATAAAAAATCAGTCGCCCATGGTGCCACCAGTTAAACTGTAGAGATTCTTGTTTGAAGGTGTCGGTGTGTTTTGACTATGTTACATGTGGGAGTATGTGTAGAGAGTCTTTCATGTGTAAGAAGTGTGTGGTATTGTATTGTAACGCTTATGGCCGACAGGCACTGTGTAAGAGCCGGCGTACCAGAGCGGGTGACGTCACCGCCCTTCCCTGTGATAGCAGGACCACAGCTACTGGGCTGTGGAGAGATCTCTCTTTAGCTCACGGGGCTAGGTCGCTGCAGAGAGACACGGAAGTCCCGGGTTCGAGCCTCCAGTCGGGATGGGGCCGACCAGATGCGGCAAGGGCGCCCGCCTGAGCCCCCGTTGCGTTACAGTATACTTTTGGGAGGGATGGGGTTAGTTTCATTATTGTTTTTTTTTTTCTTTTTAGTGGGATTTGTATAGTATATAGGGGTTGTGTGTGTGTATGCTGTTTACTGCTTCACATTATTAGTGTTTGTTATTTTTATTGTATGTGTTGTTATGCTGAAAAACCCTGGTTGTTGTTTTTCTCAACAATAACACTACAAACAATACTAAAATCTCCAGTTAACTTACTCCAGTGTTGGTAATTTACACTGGGATTAATAAACCATTTGAAAAACAACAACAACAACAACAACAACAACCCAAGGTGTTGTTATAACTAAAAATAACTATAAGAAGATGATGTCATAATAAAATATAATTATAATGTAAAGCATTTTTTATTATGGTTAAAAGTCAAAGTCTTTCTTTCTGTTTCCCTTTCCATTGTAGCTCCATGTGTCTCCCTGTTGTCCACTGTCTCCCTTCCTGACAGTTTCTTCTCAGCTTTCTTCTTCCTTCTGGAACCCACATTTTAAAGCAGCTGTTATCTTCATCATCCTCATCCATGGACACTCTGAGATGGATAATGACATGATGTTGTATATTACTGCTGAGCTGGGTGTTGGAGTGAAGACTTGGAAAGAAAGATGTGGATGAGCTGTGCAGATGTTGAGCTGTGCTCCTGTCTTTTTGTCTGCAGGATGAGGTACTGTAAACTAACAGAGAGATGTTGTGAAGATCTGGCCTCTGTTCTTCAGTCTCAACACTCCAGTCTGAGAGAGCTGGATCTGAGAAGCAATAACCTGGGGGATTCAGGAGTGAATCTGCTGTCTGCAGCTCTGAGGGATCCCAACTGTAAATTAACAACACTGAAGTAAGTGAACACTGGCGATTTCTTTGTTTTTTATTGTTTTATTTAGGTATGCTGAGACACAGAATATTGCCATTTTCACATGAATTAGAAAAGAAACACCTAGGAAGAACAAAACAAAAAATAAGAATTAACAACCCTGAAGTAAGTGAACACTGGTGATTTCTGTGTATTTTTTTTTATTCATTTAGATAGCCTGAGACATACAATATTCCCTGTTCACACGCATTCAAAAAGAAATATATAGGAAGTACAGAACAAAAAGAAGGGAGGCATCTAGAAAGACAAAAAAACTACGCAATTTTATACAAGGTCTTGTTTGTGATTTATTTCATGGCTGCAGTTCTGACAGTTCTTAACAAGTATCTTTCTGCCTCTGAAGGCCATTCATCTGGTGTTTGTCCCAGGAGGAAAAGGACTCCTAATGAGGATTTTCTTATATTTCTTCAAGAATCTTTCCCCAATTTATTTTCATACCAAAAAATGTTTACTATATGCCAGGTTTTCCTCACATTTCTTCCAACAGTTTGTGCTCTCAAATCGATCATATTTGGCTTGTAATTAGTGTTTCTTCCAATTTCGAATCTGAACTTTTTACTCACCCTGTCTCCATGAATGTGAATTGGTGGATTTATGCAGATTTGAACGGTGTAAGATTCTTCAATTGCTTTGAAAGTGCCAACCTCCTTTTCTCATATGCATCTTACTCTCGTATTCCTCCTGTATTTTCTGATATTTTACATACATCTGAAAGGATGTAGCTGTGGAAATAAGTTAGGTATGACCAATTTGTTAATCTCTCAGCTTAGAGTCTCATTTACTTCTCTCAGCTTTGATTTTATTTTCCCCAGTGTTTTCTCCTCTCTCTGTGTTCTTTAACCTTGTCTGTTTGACCATGTGTTGGACTTATCCCTGTGCTTTGAACCCTGCATGTGCATGTGCTTTGACTCCCCTTCAGACTCTCCCTGGTGTCAGTTCCTCTCAGCTCAACCCCTGCCTTTTTGATCTTTCATCTGCCTGCCCTGCTTGCTTCCAACAGAACAAAGCAAAGCATTATGCAATAAATTCTGCAATTTAAATACAGTAATCACATAGAAAAGAATTTGTACTGTGAAATATATAAGGAAAGAAATAGTAATTTTGAGGGGTTTATAGAAAAAGTGTAGCGGGCCTACAGATGCAGCCATTCAAAGTGCGCGTTACAGACACGTACCGCAGGTGGCGTCGCTCAGTGTGATGCAAGATGACGCATGGCACCGCAGTACGTGATTGGTTGACCAACAGGGGCACTCGTGGTCCGTTGGTCTGTCGTAGAAAGACTTACAGTAAACGTCTTTGCTGTGCCCGTTGTAGATATTGAATTTTACCACTGAAGGGAAATCTTAGTAGCTGAGCATAAAAAGAATAGGAGCATACTGTAACGCGTGTGAAGGCCATAAACGATATTAATTTTGGAACATAAACATACAGTATATAGCTGGTCTTGGTACTTTAAAGAAAAAAATACACACCAGTATTCCATTTCTCCCTAAACATTTTAAGCTTTGAAGTCTTTAACTAACGTGATACCGGAGTCAACAAGCATACTTTTAGAATTTGATTAAAAGGGAATATAATATGGAATCGCGTATCTAAAGAATTTAATAACAGTATTCGTGTGCTGCGACAGGGCTTTGTAGGGCTGTTTCGCCTGCCTGTTCATGCAAGCTGTCTTGTAGCCGACTGGTCTAGGTGCGTGACTACCAACTGGCAGGTTGTGTGTTCGAATCCAGCTGGTGCCGAACTTTTCTTTTAACAAACATTTCTTCGAAAAAATAGAATAGCGATATTATGGACAATCAATTGACTTTTATATTTCAAAATATCGCAACATGATCGATATTTGCGATATTTTGAACATATCTTCCCTTCTGACAGCGGTTCCTGCTTCTATTGTGTGTGTGTGTGCGCAAGAGAGTAAATTTTTATAGAGAAATGGAGGCTGGACAGTATGCGTGACAATATAAACATTTATATTGATTTAAATCGTGTTCTGATTTAAATCGCAAACGCGTGTTTAATTATGTGTGTTTTTTAATCATAATCAGGCTAATGCATTTCTACATTTTCTGTATGAACCAGCTTAGAGGTTCATACAGAAAGGCAGCTTGTGTTTAAATTAAGTGTAAGGTAATTTATGCTTCTAAAGTCATGGTCAGCATTTATTATTGTACTGTGCTGTAAACTTTTTCTGTGTCTAGTCACATTATTTTAAAGCGTTTTTATTGCGTTATTAAATCCGGTGGCGCTGTGTGTTAGTTTCCTGACTCCCATTATTTAAACTGCGACACTGATCATTCATCTCTAAATAAACTTTATTTTATATAGCGTTTTAAGTGAATAGGTAATTAGATTGCTCATAAACCTAATTGCTTTTTCTACATAAACACAGCGTGATTGCTCTCTGAAAATGCTTTTCCTTTATTTTTAAAGTAGGCTCAGATTTCAACTATAGATCGTATTATTATAAACTTTCTTGGAAAAATGTATTTTATGTAAACCATGTTTGCTATTAATTCATTTAGGGCTAAAATACATTCATTGTCTTCCAATCGAGTCGAGTTGACATTGGAAGCCTGCCACACCCAGACTGTTAAACCAACGCAATAGCACGTCAAAGCCCGTATTGGTATTGAGCCAGTATTGGCTTTAGTATTCCCCCCCTCTCCCCTCAATTCAGTTCAATTCAAGGTGTTTTATTTGCATGACAGATGGGTACAAGCAGTGTTGGGTATGTATATTGTAACGCTTACGGCAGACAGGCACTGTGTAAGAGCCGGCGCACCAGAGCAGCGCACCGAGGGAGCGTCTGCATTTATAACTTAGTTTTTAAAATTAGTCAAGCAATATGAAGCATCTCCTTTTACGTTTAAGTCCCTTAAATACATTGAGCACAGCTTTCTCACCACTTAAGATTGCTTTTGATACCATCCTTACACAAAGCAGAAGGGAGATCTTAGTGCCTGAGCATAAAAAGAATAGGAGCATACTGCAACGCGTGTGAAGTCCATAAACGATATTAATTTTGGAACTTAAACATACAGTATATGGCTGGTCTCGGTACTTTAAAGAAAACATACACACCAGTATTCCATTTCTCCCTAAACATTTTAAGCATCGAAGTCTTTAACTAACGCAATACCGGAGTCAACAAGCATACTTTTAGAATTTGATTAAAAGGGAATATAATATGGAATCGCGTATCTCAAGAAATTAATAACGATATAATTATATTCATGTTGCAAAAGAACTGCAACGGACATAAAAACTCCCTTGCTTTTAACAGAGCGTTCCATAATTTCTAACTACGAAAATGCCAGGTGAAAGGATTTGTAAACATATTTTGTTAAAGCGAGTCAGTTTTTTCCGCAACACATAAAATACATTTTTCCAAGAAAGTTTAGCCTTTGTCACTAATGAAACCACTAAATAAAGACATAAATATAGAAATCTTAAGATTTGTTTTATTTAATGTTGGTAGCAGGATGAACTGTCAGAGTGTATATTTTGTTGCAGAGTTGCTGCAAGATGTTAACAGTGAAAAAGGTATTTAGAAATGAGTTATTTCAAGATGAAAATTTTCAGAATAATTGCAAATCTAGCAGGATAGAGAAAGCACAGAAAACTGGCAGTTAGATTGATCAGATTAGTATGAAAAGTAATTTAGCAAAGGGAATGAGAAGAGTGACAAACTAGTATACTTTAGATCTTTTTAATCTGATCATGTTTCCCTATAACAATAATAAAAAACTTTATTTGATATATCACCATTAAAGGTGGCATCTCAAAGCAATACAGTAGATGTAAAAACAGATAAAAGGACCACAGATTACAAAGTAAATGCATATAAGAAAGACAAGCAGTTAGAGGTGCTACCAAAATTAGAAAATGAAGCAGATACAGACACTAAGTCTTCTGAAAAGAAAGGTTCTGAGGTTAGATTTAAACTGGCCCTGGTGTGTGTGTGTTTGTGTCTGTCTGTCCTGTGATGGACTGGCGCTATGTCCAGGGTGTATTCTGCCTTGTGTCCGTCGCTTACTGGGATAGGCTCCAAATCCTCTGTACTGGATAAAGAGATTAGAAATGGATGGAAGTAAAGGCACTGTGTGGATGGAACTATACACAGTGTTAGAAACCCACTATGAAATGGCAGCATCTCACTGAGAATAAAACATTTTATAGTGCTGGCTTAAGGAAACAGCCTTTCCACCTCTCTTGCACATCAGTATCCATACCTAGTTATTTAAACAAATTGCCTCTAATTATAAACATCTTAATATGCTGGCTCTGTGGATCCGCATCAGCTATGTTTGCCCATTCCTTCAATTCATGTGCCTCCAACACACAGTTCAACGCTAGCAACTACACAAAATCTAAAATATGAGCTCTACTTGCCACTTACAATACCAACAGTACCAGCTAACTTTAGTAGTGACATTTTCATGGATCTTTTTAACAATAAAATTTACAACATCAGACTTCAGACACAATTAAACAGGCCTCAAAAAAGTCTGGTACAAACATTTTCAGCATGGAAGAAACCTTTACTTTAATGGTATAAACCTTAAATGGATTCATATTCTCAATAAGATTTGGTGCTCAGTAACATGACTTAGAAAATGACAGAAGACATACGTATCATGCTTATCCTTCTATTTTTCACAATCGTAAACTCCTTAAGGCAGTTACATTTTCTCTGTTCTGACCTGGAGTTACAGAGAAATTTAAATTCTAATAAGAGATTTGTAATGAGGAAAGTCATACCAATCACTCATACAAGGATTTGCAATTACAATACAAATACTTTCTTTCTGTATGTGTTTATTTTGCAGTTTGAGTCTATGGCATTCCTTTGGGGGTCTATACTCCAAGGCATGACTTTTTTATGGGAACGTGACATTTTTTTAAAGTCTTTTAATGCAAGCTTCATATAAACCCTTAGCAGTGGTTACTGTCTGGAGCAGGTACTTGAATGGCACAGATTCATTGAAATGATTCAATTTCTTTTGAAAATATTTGGGATAATACATATTCCAGAAATCACAGCCGTTGAATTATCCAGAAATTAATTTCTCTCAGGGTGTTTTTAACCCCTCATGGATGGCATTGTATGAAATTAGTTTGTAGTTCCCCATTTGCCTCTATTATGAGATGCTGTGGACACTATTTTATACATTTTAGGAGTGTCCATAGGAAGGTATGTTCTAAAAAGAGTGAACTTCTGTTTTGCCATTATTTTTAATAGGGGCGTTACATGTTTACACTTGGTGCTCCTACTAGAGGAGAGGATATGATTAATCTAGGCTTATCACAGAAACTGAAACACATCTGGTTGGTGAGTCTACTGTGGGTAAAATGTTACTGGTACCGCATGTTGTAAAGCTCTGTATTTTCTCTCTTGGCCTGACTTTTTTTAATGTCTGAGTGTTAGAATCCATGTTGTTGCTGGTAAGGGAACGGTAGGTGCTGTGATTGACACAGTCAAAGCTTTGTACAGAGATACCATTGTAGCTGTTTGACAGTATTTTAGATGCCCTTAGTTAAAAGCATGGGAGGAAGTACTGCCAAGGGGAGGGGGTGGGGAGCAAGGATTTTTTCTTTGAGTTTGTGAGGTTATTTTTTGTTATATTGTGTTTCAGAAAGCAAGAAAATAAGATTTACTGTATGATAAAAAGAGAAAGAGCTGGAGTAGATCCTCAGATCAGTTTGCTACCAGCAATCAAACAAAAAAATGGAAAGAATTGTTTCCTCCTGATTGGAACCTTTCTTACTGTCTTATAATTTATCAGGCTACCTTTTAATTTCCACTGAGAGAAGGAAGTCACTTGTCATGCAGCTATTTTATTCTTCATTGCACAATATGCTCTAAGTTAGCAAATGAAACATGAAATAAATCAAGAATACAATTAACATGAATGTATAAACATCCAAACTATACTTTATCACATTTAATTATTGGGTTAGCTTTTTATTGAGCCAAAATGTTATAAATGTGATTTTTCTCTTTTATGTTACCTGCCTGACAGCATTTTGTATCCCATTCTGTATATTACTGGAAAATATTAGACCCAACCTAAATAATTCATGGGGGTAGTGGGACACAGTACTGCAAAGAGTCTCCTAAAGGGACAGAGCTATTAGTACTTATGTGTTTGAGTCTGGAGAATATAGTAAACTCTAAACATTAAGGGAATGCATGGAATCAGAAAATATAAATTGCATAGTACACAAGACTTAACTGGTTTTATTCTAGGAAAGCAGACAAGACTGAGTCATGGGACTCAGAGGATCCAAGGCTAGACTGAGTATAATAGGCTTCGGGCTTCTATTGTGACATCTACTGTAAATTACAGAAATGTTAAAAGTAAACAAAATAAAGTAACTAAAATGTGGTCTGAAATCACCCCTTTAGACACCCCTTTTACTTCACTGGTGTCAGATATGAAAGGCAATAGTCTCCCGTTCTGTCTGCTGTGTGTTGCAGCAGAGGGACTCCCTGCAGCTGAAAGGGACAGAGTAACTTGCATGCCCTCTAGTACAGTTTACACATGCACGACTTTAAAAGCTAGCAAGACAGGTTTCGATTCACATTAGCTGGCGAGCCTTGTTAAAAAAAGGAATGATAATGTAACATGCCACTGTTCATGAACAAAGTTATACTGAGATTTCCTAAGATACGCGATTAAAAAATAAATAAATAAAAATTTGAATCTCCTGCGGAACACATTCCATAAGAATCAGTTTTACAGTATATATCGCCTTTAAAGGTGGCTTCTCAAAACGCTTTACGGGATAAAAACAACCAGAACAGCAGCAACAACAATATTGTATTTCGTTGCACTGTGAAAACCAAGTAATAACTTAACTATACAGTACGTGCAAACGTTTCGTATGTTGCTGTCGTGAATGCCTGCGTACCCATAAGTATCTTATTTGCCTTGAGTCTGTCTACAGTATCTCTGTCCCACTACCTCCCTCTCTCCCTCAATTCAATTCAATTCAAGGTGTTTTATTTGCATGACAGATGGGTACAATTCTTGTTGGGAATGTATAGTTTGATATTCACACCGGCGCGGCACCGAGGGAGCGTCTGCATTTATAACTTGGTTTTTAAAATTAGTCAAGCAATATGAAGCATCTCCTTTTACTTTTAAGTCCCTTAAATACATTGAGCACAGCTTTCTCACCATCTTTACACAAAGCAGAAACTGTTCGATGACTCACAGTACAAGTGGAAAGATTACAGATTTTAATCGTCTTTAATTTTGTCTTTAATTCTGCCTGTGGAGTGTATCTTATTAAGCTCTAAATTGTATTTTGAGCGCGTTTTTTGACTTTTTTTAATTGCATTTTGGGCGCGGACAGCACATACAAGGGTTAATGAACTGCGCCAAGAAATTTAAAATACTATTCTTTAGGTGTGAGGGTAGGAGTGGACCGCAGCAGGCATAATCAGCAAACCAGGAAAACAAAGAACAGGACAGGTGAGATGTGTATCCAGAAAGCGAGTGATCAGAAAAAGGAAATGGAAAACGCAGAAAAAGGAAACGCTTTACAGGATAAAAACAATAACAACAGTAGTGGCTGGGCAAATGATTTTTTTTATCGAAATACAAATTGAGATACTGTACTGTATAATGATGTGCATGAACAAAGGTATACTGCAATTTTCCTTAGATACGCGATTAATGCTTCGTAGGAGGAGGCGGTCTTTTCCTCTTGTCTAACAGTCTGTCCACAAACAAAACATTCCTGTTAGACAAGAGGAATTGAAAAAAACAATTTTGTCAATGAAAACCGGTGTGTGTGTCTCTCCCTGCTGGATGTCCCTCTCACAAACTGCTGAATGAATAAAATAATTTTATTGAAAACGCGTTTGCGATTGTCTGGTATTTAATTTGGTCCCTTTTAACTGTTTTTCGATCTACTGTATTGCTTTGAGATGCCACTTTTAAAGGCGATATGTAAAATAAAGTTTTTTATTATTGTTATAGAGAAACATGATCAGATTTTCCCTGGTTCACCACCTGGACACCACGTTAACTGCGTCATACCGCGTGATACTGCGAAACGCCCACCGGGGTATGCCGTGAAATACCTCACTCATTTTGAATGGCTGCATCTGTAGTTCAGACACGGTGACGTCATTGCCCTCCCTGCGCGTAGCAGGGACCTCAGCCACCTGGGCTGAGAGAGGTCTCCTTTAGCTCATGTGGCTGGTTCCCTGTTGTGTTATGCTGGAGACCCAGGTTTGCATCCCGGGTGTTGCAGGACAAACCGGTGGGGTGGAGTGCCGGACGGCACAAGCCCGTGTTGGACCACAACGGTTACAATAGCATGGGACCCTGACTTTAAACCACATAAAATAGACATTTTAGTAATGGTCGTTGAGGGGAATAAGGAAGGTCTGGAACAAGACAGGAATCCTGGAAGTACCTTCATTCTTGCTGTCTTCATCCTTCTCAAGAATGAGAGAGGCATCTTAACCTGATTTTCTAGCACCTCTTAGTTACATTTTAATATGTTTTCTAGGTTTCTGGGTATTGCATTTGCTCAACATTTTATCTTATACCAATCCTATTGTAAATTAAATTTATTTTTGACCTCCAGGGATATAGATTCCCCAATAACATTGCTTCAGAATTAATCCCTATTCTGAAAAGTTGCTGTAGTCTGTGATTAGATCTGTGAGAACAGGAAAAGATGTTGAATTTCTGCTGTATATAATAACATCATCTATATAAAGAGCCTGATTGTGTGTTTCTCCTGCTATATCACCTCCCTCTGTATCCTTCTGTTTCCCTGTTATCCTCATCTTGTTTCCCTGAATGAATTAAAGCTGTCTGACAGAATACCATGAGCCTGTTCTTGTGCATTTGGTTGTTTTTACATTGCTTGTAGCCAAGCTATAAAACCATTGTGAAAACCAAATTCCCTACATGTTTCAAATATAAAAAGCTCTAATACCCTGTCAATTGCGTTTTCTGGATCCACGTTTTTTTCATTTCAGTTTTTGTGTTTAAAGATACAATTTAGTTTAGCCCAGTAAGACCTCCAGGCAAATAGTCAATTTCCACCTGGAATGATGTCCTCTAAAACAGTTTATAATAACTCTGCAATTACAAAATATAATTATACAGTAGAACTATACAGTATACAGTAGAAGTCTTAGATTTCTTATACTATATGTCTTACTGTGTCCTCTCACCAGGCAGAAATACAGTATGCAGGATGAAAATAATAATAAAAAAATATTTTTTCTCTCCTGGTATTCAAAAAGATCAATTTTTCAAGTTGTGGCCTTGTCAGCCAGCTGAAAATGCTTGAAGACATTACCATATGTGTACTAGCTTAGATAAAACATCGAGACAAATTGGAAAATATAAAAAAATGACATAATATTTGTGAATATATGGCCTGGAATGATAATGTTCACATTCCCAGAATTATTATTCAATAACATTAAAAGCTATAAAAGTTATTGCTATATTACTATATAACCCCCCCACATACATAATTTATATTGTATTATGTATTGCCTTGTAATTTGCACTATCTGCACTTTGCACTATGTGTATCCTGTCTACAATGTCTATGTCAGTGTCTTGTCTGTCCTGCCTGTATTTGCACCGTGGACCAGGAGGAACAATATCAAATCAAAATCAAATCAAATCAAAGTTTATTTATCAAACGCACAACAATACAGCGTGCAGCAGTAGTTGCTGGCAATGAAATGTCTTTTCTGCAAGCTCACAAGAATCACAAAAATCACAAAATTAAGGTTATGAAAATGTTACATGATAATAGATAATAATGTAATAGATATTGAATAAAACTCAATATGAATAGAGCTGCTATGTGTCCATGGTGTATGCGATATATTATGTCCAAGTGCAGTATGCTGAATACAATGAAAACTGTATTCCATGAAAACTGAAAACTGTGTGTCCATGTAGCCATTATGGGTGATTTGCTAAAGGAGCTGCAGGTTGGCTGTTTAGCAGTCTTATTACCTGGAGGTAGAAGCTGTTCCGTAGTCTGTTGGACTTTGACCGAATGCTTCGGTACCGTTTACTGGACGGTAGGAGAGAAAACAGTTTGTGCCTGGGATGACTGGGGTCCTTGAAAATGGACCTGGCCTTCTTCAGACATCTACAGTAGCTGAGTAGATCTCCTGGATCCTTGGTAGCTCACAGCCAGTAATGAGCTGCGCTGACTTCACCACCCTCTGCAGTGCTTTGCTATCCCGGACGGAGCAGTTTCCATACCAGGCAGTGATGCAACCAGTCAGGATGCTCTCAATAATGCACCTGTAGACGTTGGTCTGGATATGTGATGGCATGCCAAACGTCTTTAGCCTACGGAGAAAGAATAGGCACTGCCGTGCTGTTTTGACCACGGTGTTGGTGTGGCGGGTCCAGGTTAAGTCCTCTGAAATGTTAACTCCCAGGAACTTAAAACTGCTGACCCTCTCCACTGCAGTCCCATTGATATAGATAGGTGTGTGATCTCCTCCCTGGTGTTTCCTATAGTCCACAATCATCTCCTTAGTCTTTCTGATGTTCAGAGAGAGGTTGTTCTCCTGGCACCATGCTGCCAGGGTTTCAACCTCCTCCATGTACAGACTCTTCACCATATTTCTTTCCACTGTATACTTGTATATGGCTGGGATGACAAATAACGTGAACTTGAACTTGAACTAATCCTCTGGGCAGTGCTTGAGGAGTTTTAATTGCTTTTCACTGCCAGCTCATCAGCAGGGGTAGAATAGATGATGACCCCTGGTTGCTAAGTAAACAAACTGGTTGCTGAGGTTTTTTTTTTCCTGAGTCATGTTACAGAGGCAGTGATGTCTCCTTGGGCTCTAAATGGTCAATAATGAATGGCAGCAGTTTGAACCAATTAGATCCCCTTTTTTCAGACATTTTTCAGACTTGGTCATAGTGGTCAGCCAAATAAATTTACTCTTTTGGTTTTCATTGACCCAGTGTTTTAGCAGGCGTGTAACCTGTTTTTCAGTGCACATAGCATCTATGGTAGTGATTATGCCAGTGAATATGCCAGCAGCCGTATCACCCTGCAACTCACAACTGGCAGCCCACTGAAGCTCTGCGGGTGTGAGCCTGACCTGTACCTGGATGGGAGACCTCCTGGAAAAAACTAAGGTTGCTGTTGGAAGTGGTGTTAGTGGGGCCAGTAGGGTGCGCTTACCCCACAGCCTGTATGTATTCTAATGCCCCAGTATAGTGAGGGGGAGACTATACTGTAAACAGGTTCTGTCCTTTGGATGAGACGTAATACTGAGGTCTGTCTGTGGTCATTAAAAATCCAGGGTGTTTCTGAAAAAGATTAGGGGTATTACACTGGCATCCTGGCCAAATTTCCCATTGGCCTTTACCCATCATGGCCTCCTAATAATCCCCAATTATGAATTGGCTTCATCACCCTGTTCTCCTCCTCACTGAGAGCTGGTGTTTTGTAAGCGTACTGGTGCATCATCCAGATGGAGGTTGTATATTGGTGGTGGTGGAGGGGATCCCCACTATCTGTAAAGAGCTTTGAGCTCTGTAAATAGCTTTTTGTGTCCAGAAAAGCACTATATACACTTTAAGTACAAGCAATTCTTATTAATTATTGTCTTATTTTATAAGTTTTGCTCAGCTTTTGATTTTTAGGTTGCATTTTGGTGTGTGAGATTATTGTTATTATCTGTTTATGTTCAAGTTCACGTTTATTGTCATTATACTTATATACGGATATATGGTAAAACGAAAGGCTATTTAGCTAGCTCTCAGACGATAAGTAGTACAAAAAAAAGCAACAACAACAATACAATTGTATAATATAAGAAAGACAGAGACAACAGGCTATGTGCAAAACAACAACAGGCAATGTGCAAAACAACAAAAAGATAGGTAATGTGCAAAAACAACATCAGATGTGCAAAAACATGCATCAACAGAATGAAATAAAAGAATAGAAATTATGGGGAGTGAGCTTTTTGACATGTAAGGTAGAGGTAGATTTCAATGTGTGAGTTTTTGGTAAGAAAGAAGGCACTGTAAGGTTCAGATCATAAGTGAGAGGTGAGGTGAGAGTGAGAGAGAGGCTGGGAGTTTAATAGTTTGATAGTGCAGGGGTAAAAACTGTCTCTGAGTCTGGTAGTCCGGGCCTGAATACTCCAGTACCGTTTTCCAGATGGTAGCAGATCATATAGTCTGTAGCTGGGATGTGTGGGGTCTTTGATGATGCTTAGAGCTTTCCTCAAGCACTGTCTGTCATAAATGTCCTGTATAGATGGGAGGGCAACCTCAGTGATGGACTGGGCAGTTTTCACCACCTGCTGTAGGTAATACTGCAGTTGCCATTCCACACTGTGATGCAACCTGTCAGTGTTCTTTCTGTAGTGCATCTGTAAAAATTAATGAGGATCTGGGGACATATCTTAGCTTTCTTCAACCGTCTTAGGAAGCACAGGTGCTGTTGCGCTTTCTTGATCAGACAGGTGGCATTGAGAGACCATGTGAGGTCCTCGGTGATATGGACGCCAAGGAATTTAAAGTTACTGACCCTTTCCACTTCAGTCCCGTTGATGTGGATAGGGGCATGTCCGTTTTGCAGTTTCCTGAAATCAATGATCAGCTCCTTGGTTTTGCTGACGTTGAGGGTAAGGTTGTTGTCTTCACACCGCGTTGTAAGGAAATTGACCTTCTCCCTGTAGGCCCTCTCATCATTGTCTGTGATCAGACCTACAACTGTGGTGTCATCGGGAAACTTGATGATGGGGTTGATGTTGTGTTTGGCCTTACAGTCGTGGGTGTAGAGGGAGTAGAGTAATGAACTAAGCGACTAAGCACACACCCCTGGGGTACCCCAGTGTTCAGAGTTAGTGTGCCGGAGGTGTGGTTTCCAAGCCTGACAGCCTGAGGTCTGCCTGTCAGAAAGTCCGGAATCCAGTTGCATAGGGTGGTGTTGAGACCCAGTGCACTGAGTTTCTTGACTAGTTTCTCTGGAATGATAGCTGAGCTGAAGTCGATGAATAGTAGTCTTGCGTATGTGTTCTTTTTATCCAGATGAGATAGGGCAGTGTGTATGGCAATGGAGATTGTGTCATCTGTGGATCTGTTGGGCCGGTAGGCAAATTGGTATGGGTCCAGTGTGTTTGGGATGGTGTCCTTAATGTGCTTTATGACCAGCCTCTCGAATCATTTCATGATAACAGGTGTTAGTGCCAATGGTCGGTAGTCATTAAGACATGTCACTGTGGTTTTCTTCGGTATTGGGATGATGGTGGTTGTCTTGAAGCAGGTGGGGACTACGGCTTGGGCCAGAGACATGTTGAAAATGTCTGTGAATACACCTGCCAGTTGATTGGCATAGACTCTGAGGACGCGACTGGGTATGCCGTCAGGTCCTGCAGCCTTGCGTGTGTTCACTTTTTGCGGAGATATCCTCACCTCATTTGCAGACAGTGAGAGCAACTGGTCAGCTGCGGAGGGTGCAGCTCTGATGGCTGGTTCTGTGTTGCTAGCTTCAAACCGAGCATAGAAGGTGTTGAGCTTGTTAGTCAGGGAGGCATCATGGGCAGGTGCACAGATGTTCTTCCTCTTGTAGTCTGTGAGGGCCTGTATACCTTGCCACATGCACCTTGGGTCATTAGTGGTGAAGTGTTCCTCTAATTCCTGTTTTAGTGTGTTTTTTGCATGTTTAATACCATTGTTTAGATCAGTGGTTCTCAAACCGCCAGGTGGTATGCCAAATGACCCTGGAACTGTGTTGTGTGTGCTGAAAAATCGGGACAGGTTTTCATATTTTGTATTTTAAGACGTGTCAAATACGCAGCCTACGTACTACGATACAGCGCGCGCTAATACTTCAGTGGACACAAGAGATACTCTGTAATTCTATACCACTCTATAGAAATGCGTGCTACGGATGCAAGTGACCAATTGTATTTTAAAAAAAGCTACTGTATCTCCAGCAAATAGGGAGGTAAGAGAATGTGCATGATTTTGGAACAATGCCAACGTTGTAAACACAGGAATGCATAGAAATAGGTGCTACGAACGCTGGTAATCTTGTGAGCACAGGAAAGCGTGATAGATAACAGAAAAATATTTAAGAACTGTTCTGTTAATTTGAGAAAAATACACCGAGTGTCTCTGTGTTTCGCTCCCATGCGCATGAAATAAAAACTTAAATACGGAAATGCAAACTTGCGGATTGCTAAAGCAGGTAAGCCACACTATTAGGTATGGAGAAAAAGGTGCAGAACAGCTCGACCTGCTGCCCACCCCGAAAGACACAGTCATAATAATAGAATTATTGAAATGAAGTATTATATTTGCAATTTGCAATTTCCTGCAATTTCCCTCACGGGATCAATAAAGTATCTATCTATCATATCGAAAGTACGCTGATAGAGCACGTTAAGATGAGCAGATGTTTTTCACTGCAATTAGATGAGTCTGTAGTCGATTTGGCCAATTTGCTCGTTTACGTTAGATACGGGTTTGTGGGTACGACTTTCTGTTCTGTAAACCGCTACCAACAGGAACTACAGAAGAGCACATATTTCAGCTTCTGAATGAATTTATCGAAGAGAATGGCATCGACTGGATAAAATGTGTCAGAGTTTGTACAGACTGTGCTAGAGCAATGACAAGCCGACATAATGGTGTTGTTGCACGAATTAGAGAGGTTGCTCCAGAAATGAATGGATGCATTGCAACATCCACCACGAGACCTTTGCCGTCATGAAAATGCCTGACGATTTAAAATCTGTTAGACTCTGTGAATTGTTTCAAGGCTCGAAAAATTAATTCACATCTGCTTTGCTCGACTAAACAGGCTCACCCCTCTCACTGAAAAGGTGCTTTTTTATTTGTTGTTACTGTTTTTTTTTCTGTAAAACACTTTGAGAAGGCACCTTTAAAGGCGCTACGAAGTTTATTATTATAATATTTATTATATGTATGTGTGAGTGTGTTTGCACTCGCGCTCATGTTGGTCATTAAGAATTTCTGGGGTTCCTATGAGATGATGACTTGTAGGTGGTACTTGGATGCTTTGGTTGGATTAGGGGTGGTACTTGGTCCAAAAAGTTTGAGAATCACTGGTTTAGATTGATCCTGGCTGCCCTTAGTTCTGATTTATTGCCCGATTTGAATGCTGCATCCCTTGCTTTGATTAGGATGCGAACCTCACTGTTCATCGATGGTTTCTGGTTAGGAAAAGTTCTTATTTCTTTTGTGAGTGCGACATCGTCAGCACATTTCCTGATGTAGCTAGTGACTGACGATGCATATTCCTGTATGACGGTGTATGATCCCTGTGCGGCAGCCTCTTAAAACACACTCCAGTCAGTGCATTCAAAACAGTCCTGCAGGACTGATCCAGCTCCTACAGGCCACACTTTCATTGTTCTGACCACTGGTTTCACTCGCCTGTGCAGCTGTCTGTATGACGGGAGGAGAAACAGAGTAATGTGATCTGAGTTTCCACAGTGGGGGAGGGGTACTGCCTTGTAAGCATTCTGAATCTTGGTGTAAACATGGTCCAGAGTGTTTTTTCCTCTCGTTGGGAAGGAGACATGCTGATGGTATTTTGGGAGAACGGATTTGAGATTTGTTTGATTTAAGTCACCCGCGACGATAAAGGTTGCATCTGGATGTGCAGATTCCTGTTTGTTTATTGCAGTGTGCAGTACCTCTAGCGCTACTTTGCCATTAGCATCAAGGGGGATGTAGACGGCAGTGATAATAACAGTTGTAAATTCCCTCGGCAGATAGAAGGGGCGGCACTTGATCATTAAAAATTCCAAAGTAGGTGAGCAGTGTTTCGTGATGGTAGATACATTGTTGCACCACGCGTTGTTAATTAAAATGCACACTCCCCCACCCCTGGTTTTACCGGACTCTGTAGTTCTGTCCACACAGAGGGCAGAAAATCCATCTAGGTGTATCACCAAGTCAGTACTACTGTCTGTTAGCCATGTTTCAGTAAAAATAAAAGTGCAGCATTCTTTAATTTTTCGTTGTGCGGACAGTGACAGTCTGGGATCATCGAGTTTGTTGTCGAGGGATCGGACATTGGCGAGTAAAATGGTTGGTAAAGCATGTTTGTTCTGTTCGGTTTTTAGTCTTGTTTGTAGCCCAGCTCGCTTACTGCGTTTCCGTTTTTGTTCACATCGTTTGCTACGCTTCTTGGCTTGGTTACCTTGTTCAGGTGATACCATGTTTTCCAGGCCTTGTCGGAGAAGTCCGTGCGAGCTGATGCAGTCCAGATCTTCCAGACTAAGTGATAGTCCTGCGGATCTTGTTCCGATGTCTAAAAGTGTTTGTGGATCATAAGTTATGTACGTGAACATTGTGGAGAGGGAAACTGAGGACTAAGAACAGTAACAAAAGAAAGAATGAAAGAAAAAACAATGATAAAAAGATCTGTTTAAGAGAGCTCGCTGGGCTGCTGTTACATAGATGTATAACACCATCTATACATCTATAGTAAAAATGCTTTACTACGGTGAAAAAAGACTTTTTGTCTGTTCCGGTCTCACGGTTTGTTTTAGAAAATATTGGAGATGACTTGTAAGTTGTAAAAAATAACCTGATTAATCATGGCCAGCAGCCATATCACCCTGCAACTCACAACTGGCAACCCACTGAAGCTAAGCAGGTGTGAGCCTGGTCAGTACCTGGATGGGAGACCTCCTGGGAAAAACTAAGGTTGCTGCTGGAAGAGGTGTTAGTGGGGCCACCAGGGGGGTGCTCACCCTATGGTCTGTGTGGGTCCCAATGCCCCAGTATAGTGACAGGGACACTATACCGTAAACAGGCGCCGTCCTTTGGATGAGATGTAAAACCGAGGTCCTGACTCTGTGTGGTCATTAAAAATCCCAGGGCGTTTCTCCTGTAGGGGTGTAACCCTGGTGTCCTGGCCAAATTTCCCATTGGCCCTTACCAATCATGGCCTCCTAATAATCCCCCTCTATGAATTTGCTTCATCACTCTGCTCTCCTCCCCACTGATGGCTGATGTATGGTGAGTGTTCTGGCGCACTATGGCTGCTGTCACATCATCCAGGTGGATGCTGCACATTGGTGGTGGTGGAGGGGAGTCCCCATTACCTGTAAAGCACTTTGAGTGGAGTGTCCAGAAAAGCGCTATATAAGTGTAAGCTATGATTAAGATTAATTTATGTTTTAGTGTGCAGCAGATGCTGGAGCCTCAGTTTGGTCTCTTCCTGCTAGAAAGCTTTCCACATAATGTAGGATAACATGACAAATCTTCAACATTAGGGTTTACTGTTCTCCATAAGTCTTAGAGTCTATTAGATTGAATCCTCCAAATAATTACAGCTATACCTGTAACATCACCTGCCAATAACTTTGCACATTAAGACATGTCCTTCTTCGTATACACTTACACCACGTACATGTAGTGTACGTGTATACAGTATGTACACCTTCATCAGTGTTATGTCAGCATGTCCAATCTTTCCAAGGACATAATATATCATCCACCTTATCTACCTCACTATTCATTAAACAGTCACCCCTCTCCTTGATGATTTGTAAGAGGGGTAGAATACTTGTGATGATGCCAGTTTTACTAGTTTGTTATGGTCATTGTTATGATCCCAGGATATAGGGGTTTAGCATTAAAACTATTTGGAGACTGGAGGTTTTTTTTTTTCAACAGGACAAAATAACGACAAAACAAGAAAATCAGGTGCAAGCCTATACACAAGTGAATACATGAAATATAAGACTGTTTACAATATTTACATACAAACACACAAAGACAGCACAGGGAAAAAGAACATGAGCGGTGCCAAAGAAAATAAAATATCAAAACCAAACTAATCTAACTAATATAGTGTGGTCTAACCTATCTAACCCAAACAAAACACAAACAAAAAGGTCTTCAGTGTCTTTGGATGCCCAAACTAATCTACACTAACTAGCAAAACCTAAATACAAAGGTGGCACTCGCCCCCAACCTAGTGTGTCTAGACAGGCGAAACCAAACCTACGTGTGTGCAAAGTGTATGTCACGTGACATTCTTACCCATTAATTTTTTCCCTGCAGGACACACAAAGTCACAATCAACAACAAATGCATAGCAGCAAAATGACAGGTGAATAATATTAACAGTGATGGGGAAAACAGGTAACCCACTGACATACAAAAAAACTAGCTAATTATTAGGAAATAGCTATAATTGGTGAAAAAACAAGAAAATTAAGAGAAGTTAGCAAAAAGCTGGGAGGGTCAAAACTTCTTCTGTTTTTGAACTTGCGGTCGTGGTTCTGATTGCGGTAAGGTGGTGATGGCATCGCTAATGAAGAATGGCAGAAAGATGGACCACTGACGAACAGGGTACCTGTACAGAGAAAGTGAAGGGGAGAGAAAGAAACAAATACACACACAAACATACAGGGACATAACAGTCTTTGTCTGTCTGGTGTATTTCTTGTTTAATCACTATCACCTTTGTCATTTTTAGTTTTTAAAGTACTCTTTTGTCTTGATTGGACTATTATGAGCATTTATATTGTATAATATAATTTTATGGTTCAATTCCATCTACTATTTTACTTATTATTTTTTATTATGTTTGTTGTATTTCATTTTTGTTTAGTTCATTATCACCAGCCTTGCCCTTTATAACCTGGGGAGGCTTAGATTTGATGAGGCCTTTTAATTTTTGTCATCATCTTTTTCCCAAACTGCTTCCATCTACAACTATATTACACCACAGCATTAACATTATACCTCAGTTAAATTTACAGAAATTACATATTTTAGATTATTAAACATGGAACACATCTAATACAGGTACGTTTCCTATACCTAGAGGCTCAAATCTCAGTACTGAGTGACTTGACATATTTATTGTGAATAAACTCATGACTGTAGTTATATCCAAATGCAAACATCAGTCTGCTTATCTGCCTAAATTCACTACACTACATCTGTCCCTGTATGAGCCACACACTCCTGACTAACAGCTACAGATGCCAGATAACCAACAGTGGTGAGAGTGCTGCTAGCCGACCTGTCCTGTCCTGCTCTCCTTTTGAAGGAGTGGATCTTTCTAGGCTCCTGCAGCATCCAGTTGATAATAAATGATGTCCCAGGCTACTTGCCTGGTTACATAGCTGTGTCATTGGAAGAAATCAGGAAGTTACAGCTAATGAGTCTTTCAGCCTCTGGTCTGAGGTAATGTTTGTTGTGCCCCAAGAAGGTGGGGTTTCTCCATATCTATTCCTCCTCCAGATTCCACCCAAAAGACTGTTCTGAGTTACACTCTAGACGTAGATTGTGACACTCTGGACAACATGATGTTGGTCTGTCCCAGGCTGTTCCATTGGATCAGTATTCAAGGTGATACAGTATGTTCATGTACATGGTGGCTAAGCAGCTAGACAAGTGGGTCAAATTCAATAACACACTGCTGAATAGGAAAATGTCCCAAGATAAAATGGCAACTTTTGCAAGATATGCTTTCCAACTTAAAAAAAAAAAGTTTGATCTGCACCCTGCAGACGGATCATTCATTTGTGTCGTAATGTCAGCTAGAAACATTAGTTTTGTAACCCATTTTATATCATGCAGTTCAGGTCGTTCTTGCTTTTTTGACAAAATTATCTTGATTACATGAAGGCATGCCTGCCGAATCCTTCCCACGGCTTAGCCAACAAACTCTGCTGTATGATGATAATAATTGCTTACACTTATATTGCTGTTTTCTGGACACTCCACTCAAAGCTCATTGATGCGCTGGCAGCCGTAGTGCACTAGAACACTCCCCATACACCAGCTCTCAGTGGTGAGGAGAGCAGAGTGATGTAGCCAGTTCAGTGAGATTATTAGGAGGCCATGGTTGGTAAAGGCCAAAGAACGCCGGGGTAACACCCCTGCTCTTTTTAAGAAATGCCCTGGGATTTTTAATTACCACAGAGAGTCAGGACCTTGGTTCTATGTCTTATCCAAAGGATTGTGCCTGTTTTACAGTATAATGTCACTGTCACCCACACACACATCAGGGTGAGGGCCCCCTGTTGCGCCCCCTCTAACACCTCTTCCAGCAGCAGCCTTGGTTTTTCCCAGGAGTCTCATCTCCAGGTACTGACCAGGCTCACACCTTCTGAGCTTCAGTGGGCTGCAAACCGTGAGCTGCAGGGTGATGTGGCTGCTGGTATAGAGGAATGTCCTTGCACACACTGCCCATCTCCTGAAGAACAGATTGAAACTGAGTCAAGGGAGATCGAGCAATAAGAAAATAAACTATTTTCACCTCCGTAATCATCACATTATTAAGCTAGTAATTCAAAATCTTGGCACAATGATTTTCCTGATGTGTAATACAATGAAAATCTACCGTGGGATGGCCAATGTGATCCGTGATGATCTTAACAAGTCTCCTCAGATTTCTTACCATGGCAGCCGTCAAAGAAAATATTTCCTTCATATCATTCCCTCTTTCCTCAAAATGATTAATAACCTTCTGAGCTGTATCTTCAGCTCTTCTCAAATTCCATCTCAGTCACAGTATCTCACAATATTTGAAAATGCCGTTTCATTGTTTATATCCACACACTCATCAAGTGCAACACAAAATACTTTTACATTTTTAAGTCTGTTGTTTGTTAACGTTGTCAGCCATTTCACTTATTTGTCTTTTCATTGATCTAGCAGACACAGGTGAGCCCTTAATTCTAGAGATGATAATCTCCTTGTTAGGCAATCTAATTAAACATCAGAACATATAAGAAAAGCTGTATTATATTTGCCCCTTCTGTAAATGATTTCACAACACTTTGTCCGACTTTGTAATTTAAAGGTGTTGCTTTGTTTTCTGTACCTTGCTGTGTCCTGTTTGATAGACTCAGCCTTGTCCAACTCATCCTTGAAGTGTTTGTCCTGTTTTGTCTGAAAATGTTGCTGAAAATTTGATGTTTGACAAACGATGCTCTCACATTCTAGAGCACAAACAATATGGTCGTTATGTTGAACAAATCCATATTCTTCTCTCCAAATATGCAAACATCTTACTTAGATTTCTTCTTGCAACTGTCATTTTGTGCAAAATGTTTGCATTTACACTTAAGTCTGATGTTATCAGCGGCACAGATTGTGAGCTTTGCTGTGAAAACAATTTCCTAACTCCACTACAAATAATGCAATAAATAAACCAAGTGAATCATTTTTTTTTCTGTGGCAAAGAACTTTCATTAGGATATATGTTGCCGGGAATTACAGTCGAGCACAGATTTAATTGTTTCTGAACTTAATATCTTTGCTGCCCATTAGACTTTTATTACACATGCCATTTTCTTTGCACATGCTGTTAAAAATCCCTTTGTGTGCCAGTAATGTCATGCATGCTGTAGGTCAGCGACTGGTTTAGGGGTTTCATTTAATGCATTAACCTGAAGGTCTTTTTGAGACCTGTAATAGACTGTTAAAACTGTGAATGTTTAAATATGCATTAGCTCATAAAATATTTCATATTAACTCATGAGTGTTTTTTTTTGTACCTAAAATATTAACATATGAAATATTATCCTATATTAAAGGGGAACTGCAATGCTATTTTTACATTTCAATTTTATAATGAATCTGCAATGATGAGTACATTTCAAACACAACAAAGCTACCAAGTACACAATATCATGTGCCATAGCATAACTTCCCATTTATATCGCAAAAGAGATAAAGTTTCAATGTATGCATAGTGCCATATTGCCATCATTGTCTGTGATTCAGAATGTGGCAACAGATTTTTCAATGACGAAAAAGTGTCCCAGTTATATTGTAAACATGCTTTAGAGCAAGCAAATTTGGTACCATATTAATTTAAAATATTTTCACAAAACATGCACATTTTTTTTGATTCTTTTAAGTATTGCAAAAAAGAACGATCTGTCAACCAACTAAAACATACTCATATTCATTATCAAGTTTTGGCTTACAGAGACTAGTGAGCAGGAAGGGCCAGTTTTATATCACAATCCTCCCAAACTCTTGCTCTCGCCAGTGGTGAGACCAGCAGATTCTCGTCTTCCTTCACCAACATGGCAACCATGCAGTACTTTCACAAAATTCATTATTTTGAACTGAAATGTGTAGAATTTTACAATACTGTCAATTTATTTTGATACCAAGAGTTAAAACCTTGTCTGAAAACTTGGGACTTCAGTTCCCCTATTAGATCTGAGTGAGGTGTGGATCAATATTGCAGGTGGGGTCATGATTTTGATTGGGAGCAAGTGGGAATTAAATAGAAAGAAAAGTTCCACTCAGTGCTCTATATTCAGACACATCTTTCTACAGTCTTCTTCATCCTACTGTGTCTTACCTTCCCGGTAATAAAACTGTGTTGAGAAATGTAAGATGCCTGATCTTGTAA
Organism: Lepisosteus oculatus; assembly: GCF_040954835.1. NCBI lineage: Eukaryota > Metazoa > Chordata > Actinopteri > Semionotiformes > Lepisosteidae > Lepisosteus > Lepisosteus oculatus. The sequence goes on from NC_090713.1 coordinate 13,638,045, forward strand.
GAAAAGCTTCCCCTCTCATTTCCGTGTCTCGCAGGTTTAAACTTGCTCCTCACTCTCTTGTTCCTCTTTAACTTTGTCTCTTTCTTTCTCTTGTCTGTTCTCCATCTGTCTCAATCACTGTCTTCACAGGAGTAATGCCAGCTAGACCCTTTTCTGTAGTGCTGCTCAGTCAGTATAGAAGTGGCTATTCAGCAATAAGACCAGAGGGGAGTAAGGAGCACTCTGCTTCAACAGTGTGGACAGTGTTGCACACACCTTTCCCCCAAACTTTAAAACTCTAAAATATCAGTGCTTTCCCATACTACAGGAGAGAGTGTGCCTGTGACTCCCTGGGAACACAGTGTGCACTTTGGGGAATCAGTAATATGCATTGAAACTGACTCCGAGACAATAGATGTGTCCTATGAATTAAGTTAAAAAGGATCAACTGGTGATTGGGATTTCTCAAAGCAAAATTTAGATCATTCCAAATAGTGTCCAATGAGAAGTGTATCCATGAGAGACACATCAATTTCCAGCTGTTATAGATCCTTAAGGATTTAAATCAGGATCTAAGTAACGAAGAGTAACATTAGGACACTATTCACTAAGCTGTGTCCCCTGCATCTATTATCTTACATAAGGGGTGACCCAGAGCTCCATGTCCCAGGTAACCCCATTAAAACACACAGCAGAGGGAAGTAACAAAGAATGAAAAATTTTGTATACTATCCCTAACAATGGCAGATGCAAATGTCATTTCCCTTATTCAACAATTGAAAAAAAAAGAAACCGGCATCCATCAGATAAAATACAAGTTTTTATGAAAAACTGGACAGTGTGAGCCCCATGTAGTCTGATTTTTATATGTCTTCCACTAGGCGCCACACTGTAATTGGGTACAAAACAATGGGGTTTAATTGTCATTCTTTAAAAGTCATTTTTTTTAAAGTTGTAGCTCATTAAAATACCCAGATTTTTTTCCAGTGCTTTTCCAGTGCTACTCCAGTGTCTTCTACTGAAACGGGGGAACAAAGACAGCACATTCTGCATGAAAGTTTTATAAAGCCAGGTCCATGGGTCTCAAAACCTTTTCAAAATCTAAAATATACAGATACTTATGGGCAGTTATAGACCCAGTCATAGTTTTATAAGCAAATAGTAAAAGAGATGTTATCTTCTGGCAGCTCAGTTATTAATTTCTTAAAGATCAGAGTTTGCAATCCACTTTTTTCTTTGTAGTCCACAATTTCTTCCAATATGCGGCCTTTTTGAGAGGTTTGAGATGCCTGAAATGTATGAGCAATAAGTAGGCATAACACACACCCTCATTTCATACACCACAGCTGTCACACACCTCTCTTACTTTTTCTGTAAACTTCGTAGCCTTGATATGTATTTCCATCAGTAGAACTAGTGACGTTACTGACCTGACACAATTTTCTTAGCCTTTCAAAATAAAAAAAAAAAATTAAAATAAAATTATGAAAATGTCCATTATTATTATCAGTGAGCTACTGGGAGTGACACTGACAAGCCAGACCTGTGCAGCGTATACACAGAGTGGCATCAGAGTGAGGAGCCAGGGAGGTTGTGTATTTGTTTTTTATAACGGAAAGTGTGTTGAGTCTCAGCACGAGTGGGATGTGATGAAGAGAGACTCGGGGTTGTTAATGTGAGAGGTCTGAGTGCGGGAGTGAGCCTCTGGAGACTGTGTGTGCGTGACTTAGTCTGGTGGCTTAAGTGAGGATGTCATAGGCTGGAGGCGGACCTGGAAGTCGGAGTGCTGACTGGCCGTGAGGGGACCAGTGAGTGTCAAGTGGGAGCAGGAGGCTCCAGATCAGGGAAAGAGCAGGAGGCTGCTTGTGGTGACTCAGAGCAGAGGGTGCCATCTCCCTGAAAGGGACCAGCCGGAGGGCGTGTGAGAGGTGAGGCTCAGTGAGTCCAGGAATCTGCCACAGAAGGGCTTGGCTCGGTGAGGGGCCTACATTATGATCTCAGAGGAAATCAGATAGAAAGGCCAGTGGAGTCAGTGAGCTCGAGACTCAGGGCCTGAGAGTCTGAGGGCCTGAGAGTCTGTGAGACAGGGACCCAGAGGTCTGGTGCCATGATGAGGGAGTGAGCACATCACCATTCTTGAAGGAGAGTGGTTGCAAGAAATGTGAAAACATTCTCCAGCAGTCTGTAAGGGGTGTGTCTGGAGTGGTGGACATGCCTGTTTGTTGGGGTCACTACCACTGTGACGTCACAGTATCATGGAGAAATGTGGTTAGTTTTCTAACTAACCTGGAATCTATATCAATGGTTGTTATTTTCCTCAGTTGGAGAGTTATTATTTTTTCCCTAATTGTTTTCTCCTTTTTCTCTGGGTGCTGCCAATTAAGATACTGTATTAAGCAAATGAGGGACAAGCATTCAAAAGGGGGAATACTGAGAGACTTTGTTTTGGTATGGCCTCATTGTAAGGCACGACCACCTTTCCGGTTCTAGCCTGTCTAGTTGTTTTTTTAGTCAGTTAGTTTGTCGGGGGGGGGGTCTTTTCTTTGTCTTTCCCCTCCCAATTGGAATACAAATGTGCACCTCTGCCTCCCTGTGTTTTTTGGTATAATACAGTTTATTTGTTTTCTCAAACATAATTGCTTCTCTCTCACACATTATAATAGTAATTTTAACAGAACTCTATTGACAATGGAGTCCAACTGTATCAATATTAATGGTATTCAAGTGAAATGTACAGATGGATCCCAGGTCAAAAGAGTTCCCCTGTGCCAGACAAAGTCTGAGGCAGAATTCTGGTTCATACAGACTTGCTCTCTCTTGACCTGCTGTTTTGTACTGAAGTTCAGTTTCATGACTCATACAAAGTGGATGCAGTCACACGGTCGATTCCTCTGCCAAATTATGATTGAGATTGTTTATTGCTTCACATTTTGATTATGTGTTGTTATAGTTATAACCTTGCTTGTTTTTGTTTAAATTGTTTATTTTCTTCAAAAGAGAATGTTGTTTTCCTCAACACATCTACAAATAACAATCAAAATCTCCAGTTCTCTTTCTCTAGTGTTGTTAATTTACATTTTGTATGAATTCAACCATGTGAAGAATAACAACCAAAGCTATAACTTTAACAAAACGCCATAAAATGTGAAGCAATTTCTATTATGGTTAAAAGTCAAAGTCTCTCTCATTCTATTTCCCTATTCCAACCATTGTAGCTTCATGTGTCTCCCTGTTTCCCACTGTCTCCCTTCCTGGCAGTTTTTTCTCATCTTTCTTCTTCTTTCTGGAACCCAAAATTTGATGCGGCAGTTATCTTCATCACCCTCATCCATGGACACTCTGAGATGGATAATGCCATGATGTTTTATATTACTGCTGAGCTGGGTGTTGTAGTGAAGACTTGGAAAGAAGGATGTGGATGAGCTGTGCAGATGTTCAGCTGTGCTCCTGTCTTTTTGTCTGCAGGATGTCATGGTGTAGACTAACAGAGAGATGTTGTGAAGATCTGGCCTCTGTTCTTCAGTCTCAACACTCCAGTCTGAGAGAACTGGATCTGAGTTATAATAACCTAGGGGATTCAGGAGTGAAACTGCTCTCTGCTGCTCGGAGGGATCCCAACTGTAAATTAACAACACTGAAGTAAGTGAACACTGGTGATTTCTTTTTATTGTTTTATTTAGATATGTTAAGACTCACAGCATTCCGTTTTTCAGATGCATCAAAATGTAACAGCTAGAAAATACAAAACAAAAACGAAGGGTGACATATAAAAGGATTTTTTTGTCTAATGTTATTCAAGTTCTTGTCTTTGGGCTCTTTGTAAACATATGATTACTGAGAGGCTCAAAACACAACCTTTTTTAATATGTACTGTATATGTAGTTGATTTTTAATTCTGTAGGTAATTTTCTTCTTGAAAGTTATTCTAGATTTGAACACTAGGTCTGTGCAGCTTTAACCAGTTTCTAGTGATTCTCTCCAGGAAGGTGAATTATTGGATTTATGCAGATTTGAGATTCCTCAGTTGCTATGGGAGTGCCAGCCTCCCCTTCCATTTGGATCTTACCCTTATCTCATATTCCTCCTTTTTTTCTAATATTTTATATACATCTGAAAGGAAGTAGCTATGGAAATTAGTTAGGTTGGCAGTATTTATCAATTTGTTTATCTCTCATGTTTGAATCTCTTTTGAATCTGGGGTGCTATCTGTGTGGAGTTTGTATGTTCTCCCCATGTTTGTGTGGTGTTCGTTTTCTCCCACAGTCCACAAACATGCTGGCAGGTTAATAGGTGCCTGAGAAGGCTGGCACTGGTGTGAGTGTTTGTGCTCTGTGATGGACTGGCATCCTGTCCAGGGTTCAGTCCTGCTTTGTGCCCAGTGCTTCCTGGAATAGGCTCTGGGTAACTGTAACCCTGAATTGGATAATTGTTTATTTACAGTGATGTTGATGGAGTTCAAATGCTACAATGCATTTATATTAGCTGAAAGTATAAATCTAAAAATCCCCTGAATAACCATTTCTCATTTAAGTGGTTTAAAGTCGGGGTTCTGTTCTATACTGTATGTCTCAAACCCTCAAAATGACTTCACATTACAAATTATTTTCTATGTGTTAAATTTATTGACACATTTATTAACATTGTAGCAAATTCTTATTTTCATAATACTTTGAGTTATATTTGCTATAAAAGGTAATGTTTTAATTTAGATGGATTCTTCTTCATCATTTTGCTGAGGAGCTGCAATTCATCCAAGGTGTTCAAGCTTTAAGTTAAACACCGCTTTAACATTTTAAACATCTAAGGTTACATTTCAGGAAGAAGTTCCAAAAAGTACTGTACCTTAGATCCAAATTAGTTTTCAAACATGCAGGATTGACCCTGGAAAACAGCAAATGTGTTTTCTGTACCTAGGGGCTTAAATCTCAGTACTTTGAGTGACTTGACATCCATGCATTGGAGAAATGCTAGAAATATTTATCATATATCACATCAGTTTTCCTACCATAGCAGGGACACTGTCAGTCGGCACAGAAAATATTTCATTTGTGTCATTTCCTCTTTCCTCAAAATGATTAATAAACATCTAAGCTACATCTTCCCCTGTAGTTGTGCCATAGTACATGGGTTTTGGGCAGCACAGCTCTTCTCAAATTCCATCTCAGTCACAGTATCTCACAAGAATGGATAATGGCGGTACATTGTTTGTATCCACATACTAATCATGTGCAACACAAAATAGTTTTACACCTTTTAAATGCCAAGGTTTGTTGTTTGTTTTTCATCCATTCCACTTACAGATGCAGCCATTCAAGATGCACGGTACAATCCCGTACCATGCAAAATTATCTACAGTTCACCGCATTATACCGCAGTACGTGATTGACAAGTACGTGGCACTTGTGGTGCATTTGTTGTTAGTGAAACGATTGCTTCATTTAATCTCTTTACTGTGCGTGTTTAAATCTGCTTAATATTGAATATTAATATGGAATTTTAAAACTAAAGGGAAATTTTAGTAGCTGAGCATAAAAAGAAGAGGAGCATAACGCATCTGAAGGTCATACTGTAAATGACATTAATTTAGGAACATAAACATATTATGTAAACTGTATATGGCTGGTATTGGTAATTTAAATAAAAAAATACATACCAGTATTCCATTTCTCCCTAAACATTTTAAGCCTCAAAGTCTTTCATTCGGTTACATACTGTGGTTATTTTGGAAAAGTTTTTACTTGCTCCTTCTGACTATATTAAGTTTATATATGTCATAAAGAGTTATAATGTATTATTCTTTTCTATGAATATTTGTGCTCGTTATCGCCATAAAAAACGCATACTTTTTAGAATTTGATCAATAGGGAATATAGTATGGAATCGCATATTTAAATAAATTAATTAAAAATCCCTCTTTTAGTACTTTTGGGGTGGGGTTTTAATTGTATTTAAATTCCATAAAGAACGTGAAACATGTAACATGTATTACAATGTAGCGCCACGCAGGGTGGGCTGAGAACAGCACCTGGGGACTACCGGACTGTATATAGTGGGACGGAGGCTGAGATACAGTCTCTTCCCTTCGTGTGTGTGTATGCTAGTGTAACCCCTGTCCCTGTGTGTGTACCTTTCCTGATTCGAGTTAATAAATGTGTTGTTCAACCCCATTCCCTGAGTCCCACACCTGCTCCATTCCATATCGAAATCCGCGGTCGATACAATATTTAAAGTTCGACTACCGTTTTATGTTCTGTCTTGACGGTAAAGCTTAGACCTACTTGTTTTTAAATTTGATTATAGGTCCTGTATTTGTTGAGTGACACGTGCCAAGCTTAGTAGTTAATTTTTCCAGATGTCATGTTAATAAGACCAATTAAAATGGAGTTCCAACACACCCAACAACTTTAAATAACAACAGTATTTTCTCATGAAACACTGTGATTCTTAACGATGGCAGCGTGACAAAAAATATTGCTTTAAATCAAAGACGTTGTACAGGATGCATACACTGTCCACGCAGTTAAACTTGGTTTTCTTTTACGGCATGTCAGTCATTTATTTTCTTTTCTCTTAGAAACAATAAGTGTCCCATTTTGTGCCTATCTATACGCTTTCGCTGAAATGGTTGTTAAATTATGATGTCATGTTTACTTCATATTCCTTTTCACAACTTTATTGGATCCCACTGAAGGACCAAAACCGACACCATATAATGAAAGCATTGTCAATCGATTGTTTTTCAATCGACTTGTGATGCTTTTTGCTAAGCGACTTCAGGGGCGGGGTTAACAAAGAAGTACTTTATACTCGTTAAATGACCGATTAAGAGGGGTTTTGGGAAACGCATGAAAAAGTAGCACGTACGTTACGTACGTACATAGTAAAGTTGCTCGTTAGTCTCTAAGATTCATCGTTTTCGGGAAACTCACCCCTGTTTAGTTAGAGCTTAAGGCGCCAAGTGGTGCGTTGGTGTAATGGAGTAAGCATCTGACTTACATGCTAGAGATCAGGGGTTCACACCCACCTCTCACCATGAGCTTTCTTTTAACAAATAAACATTTCTTTGAAAAACTAAAATGTAAATATTATCGACACTATTGAATTTGTTGATATTTCAAAAATCACAACATGTTCAAACTTAAGTGAGTTAAGAGATTAACCTTTTCTATGAATCGCAGTATTGCAGTAAAAAACTATACTTTTTAGAATCCGCTAAATAGGGAATATAATATGGAATCGCTTATCTAAAAAAATAATAATGATATTAATTTAAGAATCTAAATATATGTATTTATATCAACAAAAATCAGGTGATTTTTCTTCCTTGTTTCTTCTTTGCGCTTTACACTTTAATTTTGTAAACGCAACACACATTTCTTACAGATACAGTACAATCACATTCTCCTGTATTCCCGTGGTGTGAAACGAATTAGCAGGTGGTTGAGAAAACAGTGCACGGCCCACTGAGCTCAGTCAGAGAAGAGGCGGAGCCGATTCTATTTCTGACTGTTATGTCACAGTTCAATATTTTATATACATCTAATAAAGTCAGGCGTCAGGTGCATAAACTATTAGTAATCAATAATTTGTATTTAAATTCGCACTATGATAAATTGTTGCACTTCCACATCTTGTAAAAACATTAATTTGTAAGACTGTGTTCAAACATATGTTAAATCTGACTATCCAAACACCAGGGTTCACCTTTTTTCTGTCTCTCCCTACTCTCTTTCACCCGCTACGATTCGGACACAGAATAATTAAAAATGGGAACAGGTGAGGCAGGCAGAGGGAAGAAGGAGGGGGGAGGCATCTTCCTACCTCTATGACTAAAGAAAGTGTCAAAGAGAAATGGCTTGAGCGACATACAAAGCCAAAATGTTTGGTGCGGTCTTCTCTGCTTTAAAGGTACACTCCCTGTGGAAGAATTTTCACCTCGAATGTTTGCCCACCAGCTAACACAAAAGCAAACTGAACACAAAATGTAAGAATAGCGATTACAAACATTAAAGAAATACATACTTGCTTTATACTGCTATACTGTACAGTGTATTAAAACACTCTAATGTCACTACACTGCTCACTAAACCTTTTTCCTCACAATTTCACAGGGGCAAGGTCACATAGCTGATTCACAGCTGGATACAATTTGGTCTTTCAAAAATTCAGATAGTTGTCGACATATTTACTATCCATCTCAGTAATCTCACTCTGTTAGTTTCACTGTACGCCCCAGTGCTCACTCAATGTGCACACTCCCAGTAAAATAAAAAACCCGTTTCCCACATTGTCACCTCGCATGGGGGGGGGGAGGAAAAGTGCCCGCGGTCATTTTTTTCACCAACAGACCAAGTTGATTAAAACTCATTCAAAGGGAGTTATGTGTTAACACAAACTCTGCTTAACAGAGCCGCTTGTAAGAGCAAGGTGACTTTCTGCTCAATTAAATAAAGCACAGTACAGACAAATTTAAAATTCTTCAAGCAAAATTAGTTGTCAAAATCAGCTACTTTGCAAGCAGTACACAACTTCTCAAAAGGTACTTTTGTCTCTCATGCAAACTCAACAAAGGTTTTTTTTTTATAATTCCGAAATTTGAACAGTATGCCTCAGGGACTCATTATAGTATTGTAGCAAATACAGTTCACGCAGTAAAAGCAAAATACCACCCCCCCCTCCCAGCCGGGTCTCGTCGCTCGCTGTTCCAAAGCCGTATGGTTTCAAAGTACGTGGGAAATTTCTTTTCTTACTCCAGTTATAAATCCAATCTGTTTTTACTCATCAAGCTATGTAAAAAATATAGCCAAAGTATTGCTGTAAAGGTTAAATTCCAAGCTGAAAGAAAAGACTCAACGTGTTTTCTCTAACTCTTCAGTTTACAGCTCGTCAGTGGTCATTTATATTGTAGCGAACGGCAGGCATACAGATGGTACAAGCTCCTTGCAGCACGGTGACAGTACAGCCCTCTTTTTTCCCTCCTTTAACTTAAAGAAATCCTAAATCACGAAGCCATCACTTATAATAATTCATCCAAATACACTCACACCGTAGCCAACAACAAGCTATAATAGTGGACCATTTTGTATATATTCGGCTATGTAAGAAACAAAGTAATTCTCTGATTGGGGTTTGAACCGCCTGGGTTCAGCGCACTAAATGACAGTCCATTGCCTATTGCCACTATAAGGATAATAGATATATATTTTTAATAAATGAACGTCAAATGTTTCCAAAATGTCCCCCTGTGATATTTTAGCTGCTTAGTTACACAACTCCATATTAATATGACTATCAAGAGATATTCAATCATTCAATTATCAGTGTTTTTTAACTTTCTAAACCATTTCTTACAGCTTTTAAAGTCACACAATGTTTGAGTTAGTCAGGAACAAGTCATTGTATCTTATTTTTTATTTAATTTTTAAAAATAAAAAAAACGTTTGCCCATCGTGATGATAGGATGTTCTTTGATTACCGCAGTTGTAAAAAAAAAGAACCATTCCCCCCTTGTAAGGAAACAGTTCTTTCGAGACCCTATGCGGACGACACAATCCGGAGTATTGAGGAAACACTGGGGGAAAAGCCATGCAGGAAACGGGGATCAAAACAGGGGGCGTGTCCTTGGTGCGCTGGTTTTCGGGAGAGGTGTGACCGAGGCAAACAATCCGTGAGGAAATCCAAGGGGGGAATCCAAATGAAAGCAAAAATCAAAAACCGGGCGGTCCATCCAAAACAAACTAGATAAAAACTAGAACCGGGTCAGAACCGGCGGAGGAGGGAACGGGAACAGAGAATAAAACCTTAACGGGACAAGGCGCTTCCAAGGACACGCCCCCTGTTTTGATCACTCGCATAATACAGAGATCAGATGCAGAGCCCGGATTAAAGTCAGCGCCTGGCTTTTAAGGAGGACTGGGAACAGGCTGAAACAGGGGAAAGGTGCACAAAATCAAGTCCGAAATGAAAGGGCCAGAGCGCCCTTAAGGGGGAGGGACTACAGTCGTGACACGCCTCCCTTGTTTAACTTAAAGATTTCCATTAAGAAATGCTTAAACACAAAACCATCACGTGTCGATTTAAGTGTCCTTCTTTCAGTTGGGTCTGCATGATTAGCAACACGGGGTCATTGTTATGATTTCTCTATTATTATCAAATCCCTCAACTCGTTCACTTGTGTTTTTTTTTAAACATTTGATCATGTTCCTTTTAATAACATTGCTGTCGATTATTGTAGCAATAGACAAAATGAAACGTTTGGAATTTGTAATTTAGGGCGCTCTGAACGAGTTAAACTTTGATGCAGGACAAATAAATATATTTCCCACAAGCTATACTATAGTGGCTTTAAAACTATACAACATCGCGCTGAATGCATGTGGCAAGTTTTTCAAGTTGTTCAAGTTTTAAAGCTACGGTACAGAAAAATTAGTGTTAAGAAAACAGGACATTTGAATACCGGTTGCCTTATGTTATAGAGCAACAATGACAACAGAACTGTCTATTTTACATAACAAACAGTGGGGTGTAACAATTGAAGGTAGTGAAAACAGTGAGTGACCAATCACCCCGAACAAAATACAATTTTAAAATACAAGCAGTTTATTTATTTGTTATTAATTAATCACTTAGTTTAAAAAAATGTTGTGATATTTAGAAATATCAAAAATGTCAATATAGTGTCTACAATATTTGCTATTTTAGTTTTTCAAAGAATTATTTGTTAAAAGAAAGCTCATAGGGAGAGCTAGTTTGAACCCCCAACCTCCAGCATACAAGGCACACACCTAACCCAATACACCAATGGGCCACTTAACACCTTCAGCTGTAGCTGAAAAGAGCAGGCATAACGTCTTCACGTAATCACGGGTGAATGAGTTCAACTGATGCAGACAGTTACAAAGAAAGTGGACCACGGTGATACTTTGAGCTTATAGCCTGTCCAAAGTCATTCAATATTATTACTATAACTAATATATTTTGTATCGCATCAAAATTGGAACATTTTAACAAGTGTATGAGGCAATTCACAATGTGTCTGCTCTATAACTCTTCAGTGTACACAATAATTTCCGCAGAGTTACACAACCTCGTCTCATCATAGTAAACTACAATCACTGGCTTTCTTGAAGGTGTAACACATCTTCACTGTCATGGTACGGTTTTACATACTGTACAGTATGTTCTCCTTCACCACTATAAGAACAATACAAGCTTTTAAAAAAAATGAATGTCAAAATGTTTCCAAAATATGTTTCCAGTATATTTTAGCTGCTTAATTACACGACTCCATATTAATATTACTATCAAGTTGTATTAAATCAGTACAACTTTTCTTTTTTTAACAGTAACAGCAAGTGGTGTTTTTACTACTTATTCTTAGAAAAGGATAAAACGTTATAACTTTTTATGAAGTATAGAATATAAACTTAATAATGTTAGAACAAGCACATTAAAACCAGAACCCATGTAAGTTACCAAGTTAAACACCTTGATGCATAAATTATTTATGATGAAAGTGGAAGGTTGTGTACTTTTGACCAACTGAGCAATCTTGCTTTTATAAAATATACTGACTTTTTAATGTTTAATGATTAACATGCTGTAATACACAGTTTAAAATTATTAAAAATCTAAAGAGTATACAACTTAAATTCTTAATTGGAAAAAGATTGTCCCTCAGCAGTGACTAAGATTCGCAATTGGGCATTTTCTGGCGACAGCTCAAATGCTATACATGAGATGTTAAGCTTTTTTAGCTCCACCTGGCAGTTTTACAAGGTGCTTCCAGATACAATTATCATATTTCAATTTGCGTGTGGTATGATGTGCCATGCCCACCGTGTTTTGACGCAGCGTACTTTATGCTTTTTGAATGGGCAGATCTGTATATTAAAGGGGGACTGCAATGCTTTTTTTTACATTTTGGGATTATAATGAATCTGCAATGATGAGTGCATTTCAAATCAAAAGGAAACTACCAAGTACAAGATAACATGTATCATTATAATCTCCAATTTACATCACAAAACAGACAAAGTGTCAATGTACAGATGCAGCCATTCAAAATGCACGGGCGATACCGCATTATTTTCCGGTACGCTGTACGCAGTCTACCGCGAGTTACCGGTAAATACCGCTAGCAAAATAATAGTATCCGGAATTTCCGCAAGGTGGAGCTAATAAAGCTCAACCTCTCATGTTTGAGCTGTAGCCATCAAAGTCTTTAACAAAGATATTACTAATAGTATTAATAATAAATGACCTTGGACAAACTGTAAACTCAAAGTATTGCCCTGGTCCACATTATTTTTTTCATTGACCGTCTTTGTAAAAGTAACACCACAGCATTTCGCAATCACGCATTTTTTTCCAATCATGCAAAGTACAGTAATTTTTGAGAATCGATTCACCATGCCTTTCACATGCTCATAAAAGAGATTGATTTAGGAACATAAACATATTACCATATGCAAACTGTACTGTATACAGTATGTATATGTATATTTAATGTCTTAACTGTGCCCATTTAAGTATTGAATATTTATATGGAATTCTACCACTGAAGGGAAATCTTAGTGCCTGAGCATTAAAAGAATAGGAGCATACTGCAACGTGTGTGAAGGCCATAAACAATATTAATTTTGGAACATAAACATACAGTATATGGCTGGTCTCGGTACTTTAAAGAAAACATACACGAAACATGGTTTCATTATGACCAGAATCGGTCTTGAGATATTTTTAACTTGATTTACAGTATGTCTTGACACCGATACTACGTAAATACTGCTCACGTATATGTTTCTAGGTTTATATTATGCATTTCATACGGTCAAATTACTTTTGAGCAACTGATAAAAATCGCGAAACGGTATGCCCAGGGCATTCTAGTTTTCGTTTTTTTTTAATGCAGTGCAGTGGATTGATTAGAGATATCAAGTACATACAAGTCATTTTTTAAATGTTGTAGTTCGTCTTGTAAAAATGTTACGAGTACATCATCTGTCAACAATTACACAGGTTCTGTTTCCATATTGCGGATTTTGGTTACGTAATATTATTTTCTAATTTCACGTTGTGAATACATGATTTGGGTAAACAGAGCCGCAAAGAAGTACATTATGGGTTGTTGTTTTTTTTTGCAGTTTTATCTAGAACAAGTGATGCTTAAACCTTTGTCTGATTCTTGTGAAACTATCCACACGACAGTTTCAGTACCTAGGAGTTGACTTCAGTGATGTCACTGATTGGATGTTTCTAAAAATCCATCCTCTGTAAAACGTCTTCTCTAGTTGTCCTGCATATGTATTCGCTAATGAAGCTGTGTGTTCTGAGCCTGGTTCTCTACATTTCTGTATGAACCAGCTTAGAGGGCTAAAGACAGCTTGTGTTTAAATTGAGTGTAAGGTAATTTATGCTTCTAAAGTCATGGTCAGCATTTATTATTGTACTGTGCTGTAAACTTGTTCTGTGCCTAATTACATTATTTTATAGCTTTATCAAATCTGTACATTGTCTGTCGATAATGTTTCTGTAGTGCTTTTTCAGCCCTCAGCATGTGACCTGTGGGTTAGGTTCCTGACTCCCATGTCACACGGTCTGTGATTGAATCCCATGGAACTATGACTTTATTTTTTAACAAACATTTCTTTGAAAAAATGAAACGTTTCCCTTGGTCAGAGATTAAATAAAACCTCACTCGCACCAAACAAATTTATATTTCTAAATATCACAACATGATCGAATTTAAGTCTTTTTAATAACAATGAATAGTCACCTATGCGTTACAAAATAAACATTTATATTGATTTGAATCGCGTTTTGATTTAAATCGTAAACGCGTGTTAAAATATATGTGTTTAAAGGCAATATACTGTATAAAAGCGCTGATTCTTATGGAATGTGTTCCGCCGGGGATTCAAAAAAAATATTTTTTTTAATCGCGTATCTAAGGAAAATTGCAGTATAACTTTGTTCATGCACATACAGTGGCATGTTACATTATAATTTGGGTGTCTCCTCCTGCCAGAAAGTTCTAAATTGCATTTTGAGTGCGGTTTTTGACTTTTTCTAAATTGCAACCCATAAATAAAGCTGATACAGTTTAGACTTACTGTATTCTAAACTGTATTACAACAGCACATTGGACAATGCAACGTAAATTGCAAAAATGCACTTGGAATCTGTCCAAGCCCTACTACAAAATTTATTTAAACTGCGACACTTATCATTCATCTTTAAATAAACTTTATTTTATATAGCTTTTTAAGCGAATAGGTAATTAGATTGCTCATAAACCTAATCGCTTTTTCTACATAAACACAGCGTGATTGCTCTCTGAAAATGCTTTTCCTTTATATTTAGGCTCAGATTTCAACTATAGATCGTATTATTATAAACTTTCTTCGAAAAATGTATTTTATGTAAACCATGTTTGCTATTAATTCATTTAGGGCTAAAATACGTTCATTGTCTTCCAATCGAGTCGAGTTGACATTGGAAGCTTGCCACGCCCGGACTGTTACACCAATGCATTAGCATGTTAAAGCGATTTCATTGAAGAGCCTAGCTACTAGTTAACACTATACTTTGAAAATACCTGTGAAACCGGTTTAATTCGTCACAGCCAGCACTCCGGCAGAGAGGGGGGTTGTACTCGTTAATGTCCGATGACATTCAAGTGGAAAGATTACAGATTTTAATCGTCTTTTTTCTGAACCAGGGAAAATCTGATCATGTTTCTCTATAACAATAATAAAAAACTTTATTTTACATATCACCTTTAAAAGTGGCATCTCAAAACAATACAGTAGATGTAAACCACATATTACAAGGTAAATTCCCAGACAAACGCAAACGCGTTTTTAATAAAACGCTTTCATTCATTCAACAGAGAGAGAGCGTAAAACCTGGGTGTAACAGCTGTTCATTTTTCTGATCACTCACTCTCTGAGATACATGGAAATCCAGGCTTTTTTTATCAACACTTTCTTTTCCGTATACCAGATCTTATGGAACCACTTCAGAAGGGTGTCAGCCAGTCAGATTCCAGGAATCGGTACTTTAAAGGAAAAATACACACCGGTATTCCATTTCTCCCTAAACATTTTAAGCATCGAAGTATTTAACTAACATGTGAAATAGCGTGTGAAAAAGTGGTAGTTTTAAGCTTTTCTGCTAATATAATATGGAATCGCGTATCTAAAGAATTTAATAACGATATGATTATATCTGATTATATCTGTTTCGCCTCTCTCTTCATGCGACTGTACCAGGAAGAGGATTTATTTCTATTCGAAACGTGTATTTTAAAAGTTTAAGAAGTAAAAACCTTACAGCATACACAGATTTCTAAACTGATCAGGATCGTTATCTTTGTCTTATGCATAATAATGTTCACCGCTCTGTCCAGCAAATTAATAATAAACTTTATTTTATATAGCGTTTTAAACGAATAAGTAATTAGATTGCTCATAAACCTAATCACTTGCTTTTTCTTTTTATTTAGGCTCAGATTTCAACTATAGATCGTATTATTAATAACCATAATAACAACCAACCAACAAAAACAACCATATAAACATAATACCAACCAAAAACATAGATAACAACCACAATACAAAATCAAATATATCAAACCATTTTACTCTCGCAAATTCCTCCAATTATCATAATCCCGCCCCTTATGCAAAACCAAACCCTCCTCCCATCCCAGTTTATCCTCTTTATCATAAACAAAATCCACCTCAATTTTCAACATAAAGCATTACACAAAATCAATACCTCAACACTCCATACTCAACAACGATAATTCACAAACAGCCAGAACATGTAACTCCACATTCCCAAATAGACCTCATTTCCATAGCCCTGCCCCTTATGCAAAACCAACATCCCTCCCCTGTTCTCTCTCTCCACTGGCGTTTGTAATCGTTTTTATTTTCAAATAAATTTTAGCAAAGTCATGTATTTTAAAAATCTTAAGATTTTTATATTTATGTCTTTATTTAGTGGTTTCATTAGTGACAAAGGCTAAACTTTCTTGGAAAAATGTCTTTTATGTAAACCATGTTTGCTATTAATTCATTCAGGGCTAAAATATGTTCATTGTCTTCAAATGAAAGAAGGGTTCCTTTCGCCGTGGTCGGGTTGAAATTAGAAGCTTGCCACGCCCGGACTGTTACACCAACGTATTAGCATGTTAAAGCGATTTCATTGAGGAGCCTAGCCTTTCTTAACTAGCACTGTACTGACTGGGTTTTTGAGGGGGGGGGGGTGTCTTTCGCTGTGAAACCAGTTCAGAAAAAAGACGATTAAATTTAATAAACGATTAAGGGTATTTACCTTGTAATCTGTGGTTTACATCTACTGTATTGTTTTGAGATGCCACTTTTAAAGGTGATATGTAAAATAAAGTTTTTTATTATTGTTATAGAGAAACATGATCAAATTTTTCCTGGTTCAGAAAAAAGACGATTAAAATCTGTAATCTTTGCACTTGTACAGTATGTCATCGGAAAATACAATCAGTTTCTGCTTTGTGTAAGGATGGTGTCAAAAAGTAATCTAAGTGGTGAGAAAGCTGTGCTCCTCAAAGCGCTTTACAGGATAAAAACAATAACAACAATAGTGGCTGGGTAAACGATTTTTTTTATAGAAATACAAAATGAGATACTGTGTAATGATGTGCATGAACAAAGTTATACTGCTATTTTCCTTAGATACGCGATTAAAAAAAATAATTTTTTGAATCCCCAGCGGAACACATTCCATAAGAATCAGCACTTTTATATATCGCCTTTAAACACATATATTTAATCACGCGTTTACGATTTAAATCAAAACGCGATTCAAATCAATATAAATGCTTATTTTGTAACGCATAGGTGACTTTTCATTGTTATTAAAAAGACTTAAATCCGATCATGTTGTGATATTTAGAAATATAAATTTGTTTGGTGCGAGTGAGGTTTCATTTAATCTCTGACCAAGGGAAACGATTAATTTTTTTAAAAGAAATGTTTGTTAAAAAAAATCATAGCTCCAGTGGGATTCGATCACAGACCGTGTGACATTGGAGTCAGGAACCTAACCCACAGTGCCACCAGCGCAGTCACATGCAGAGTGCTGAAAAAGCACTACAGAAACATTATCGACAGACAATGTACAGCGTGTACTATTCTTGTGTTGCGGTACATGAATATAATTATATCGTTATGAATTTTGTTAGATATGCGATTCCATATTATATTCCCTTTTAATCAAATTCTAAAAGTATGCTTGTTGACTCCGGTATCTCTTTAGTTAAAGACTTTGATGCTTAAAATGTTTAGGGAGAAATGGAATACTGGTGTGTATTTTTTCTTTAAAGTACCGAGACCAGCCATATACTGTATGTTTATGTTCCAAAATTAATATCCTTTATGGCCTTCACACGCGTTACAGTATGCTCCTATTCTTTTTATGCTCAGCTACTAAGATTTCCCTTCAGTGGTAAAATTCAATATCTACAACGGGCACAGCAAAGACGTTTACTGTAAGTCTTTGTACGTGTCTGTAACGCACACTTTGAATGGCTGCATCTGTATGTGTAGTGCCATATTGCCATCATTGTCTGTGATTCAGAATGAGGCATGCTCTAGGCCAAGTCAGTTTTCCTACTATGTTAATTCTAAATAATTTTTTTATTTAGAATTTCATGAAACCGACAGACACAAGACAACATGTTTTAGTTTCTTTTAAGTATTGCAAAAAAGAAACCTGCCAACCAACAAAAACACACTCATATTTATTTTCATTTCATTTCTTGTTCACTTGCAGCGACTAGTGAGCAGGAAGGGCCGGGTTTATGGCATAATTTGCCCAAAATCTTGCTCTTGCCCTTGGTGAGACCAGCTGATTCTCATCTGCCTTCGACAACATGGCAACCATGCAGTACTTCCACAGAGTTCATGATTGTGTACTTAATTTGAAATTAGAAATTATGAGATACTATCAGTTTATTTTGTTACGGATATTTAAAACCCAGTCTAAAATTGTGGGACTGCAGTTCCCCTTTTGATCCGAGTTAGGTATGGATCAAAATTGCAGGTGGGATCATGATTTTGATTGGGAGTGGGATTGAGTGGGATTTAGTTCCACACAGGGCTACACATTCAGACACATCTTTCTAAAGTCCTCCTCATCTCAGTGTGTCTCACCTTGCTCAGTAATAAAACTGTGATGAGAAATATAAGATACTTGATCTTGTAAGAAAAGCTTCCCCTCTCATTTCCTTGTCTGACATGTTTAATCCTGCTCCTCACTCTCTTGCTCATCTTTTACTTTGTCCCTTTCTTACTCTTGTCTGTTGTCCATCTGGCTCAATCATTCTCTTCACAACAGTATCTGCCAAACATAACAACAAACAAACACAATCTGCCAGGTGTTTTTCCATTCATTTCTATCTAATGTTTTTAATTTTGTTTGATGATTCCACAGTGTTTGCTAATCCAACTAATTTGGTGTCATGAAGAGATCATTGGTATAAATTAAGAAGAGCCGTGATCCTAGTACAGATCTCTGTGGTACTCCAATAATTACATCACTGCAGTTTGACTCTTATCTTATTTCCTTTCTCTATTAAATAATTCTCAATACAAACACACATTCTCTTTGCCTGTAATTTGAGAATTAATATTTTATATTGAACTTTATTAAAAATCTTCTGAAAATGTAAATACACGGTATCATACTCTATGCATTGTTTGTTAATATCTATTGTTGCTTGTTAAGAACTACCAAGCTTGATTATGCAAGACCTACCTTCTCTAAATCCCTGTTGACTTTTCCATGTATGTGATCCTCTAGTTTAGTTTTTATAATTTGTCCTTCCTGTAATAAAAATCAGACTTTATTGGTCTATAATTTCTTGGTTCAGTTTTGTTATCCATCACGTGGATTGGCACTACATTTCCATTTCTCCAGTCCTTGGTTTTAGTGTCTGTTGGAAGAGTTGTGACGTGGCTTCTGAATACATGTACTCTGACATAATGTAATATGATTTAAGCATTAATATTATTAACCATAAACACTGTCATGCACAAATCCTTAAATGAATAACAATAATAATAAAACAATGACAATCTGCAAGAGTTCAATTTTTAGATCCATTCATTGTGTTTTTTTGTTCTTACAGAACATGAGGATTTAAGCCTAACATTGAAGAAGATTCCTTAACGGAGCAAGATGGCAGAATTTCTTATCTTTAAGAGACAGAACAAACTCCTCCAGATGTTCATCAAACACCACAGTCTGCAGACCTGCTGATCAAACTCCTCTGAGTAGACTGTGTGAAGGACTGTTTCCATTGTGCTCTAGTATATGTGAAAGGTAGAGACAGGTCTCTCTCTTGCTCTGGATCTGGTCTAGTGTGTAATTGGATGAGTATACATTTGTTTCTTATTTCTAGAATTAAAAAAGATTGTATCTTAAATATATAATTAGTTCTCTTGATCTTCTATGCATATTTTGTCTTAAGAAAATTGGATATTGCATACATGCAAGTTTTTATTTTGTGCAGTTAATTCCTAGGAAGATGGCATGGTAACACACTGGTTAGTATTGCTGCCCAACAGCACTGGGACCCTGAATTCAGTTCTGGGATGCTACTGTATCTGCGTGAGGTTTTTATATTCTCTTCATGTTTACATGGGTTTCCTCCAGGTACTCCAGTTTTCTCCCACAATCATGTTCGTAGATTAATGGTATTCTGGGAAAATTGACTCTGGAGTGAGTGTGCATCCTGTGATGGACTGGAGTCCGGTCCTGATTGTACCCTGTCTTGTGCCCAAGGATTGCTGGTATAGGCTCTGGCTCCCTCATACAATTTCAGTAAGAAGTCTCTTTCTGTATGTAGAGTGGATAAGTGTGTATGAACAGTTTGTCTATATGAAGGCATCACTGCAGGGATGTGGATTTGGACTGACTGTGTATACTGACTGTGTAAACCGGGTTCACTCTGGGTTCAGCTGGTACTAGTGGGTTGAACATGTTTTTCCAGTAGAAAGGTACTGCTGGTTGTTCTGTATGTCCATGTTGCACCTGAACCAGACATAGCGCAGAAAAGAAATGCACAAACACTTGCAAAAGCTTAAATATATAAAACAATCACAGATAGCTGTGTTACAAAAGAACATGCATATTTTAATCATAATTTAATCAAAAAGTGTTAAACAAAAACATATTTTAGAATTTGTGTAGTTGCTAGCATTGAACTGTGTGTAAGATGCAGATGAATAGAATCAATAGGCAAACATACAGTAGATGATGTTGTTCCACGGAGCCAGCATCTTAAGATGTTCATATTTAGAAGCAATTTGTTTAAATAACAAATTAGCCTGTGGATACTGATGTGCCAGAGAGGTGGAAAAGCTGTTTGCCTACGCCATCACTTTAAAATGTATCCTCAGTGAGTAACTGCTGCTAACTCATAGTGGGTTTCTAACACTGTATATAGTTACACAGTATCTTTAGTTCCATCCATTTCCTAATCTCTTTATCCAATACAGGGGAGCTGGAGCCTATCCCAGCAAGCAACAGGCACAAGGCGGAATACATCCTGAACATAACACCAGTCCAACACAGGGAAGACACTTTATTTATCCAGAAGCCTATTAACCTGCCAGTATGTTTGGACTGCAAGAGGAAATCAGATCACCTGAGGAAACCCATGATTTGCATAATTTAATTTTGTAAACCTCTGAGACGTCTGGTGCTCCTGTTGTATTTCTGAAAAAAAGATACAAAAAGCATACTAACCAGTGTGCCAACCCTATTCTTAAGGTCATACAATTATATTTTTAAAAACAGTAACATTGTTCAACATTGTTACTCATGATTGTTTAGTTAGAAAAATATTTTAATTCTATTTTACCCTATTATATTTACCCTCATTTTTCATTATTTTTCAATTTTGTATTTTACTTATTTTCTGATAGTCAGATTTAATGTATATTTGAACAAAGTCTTATAAATTAATATTTTTTCAAGATGTGGAAGAAGGGCAACAATTTATTACAGTGAAATTGTTAATATCAATTATTGATTACTAACATTTTATGCTAACACCTGCCTTTCTTATTTAGATGTATATGGAATATTGAACTAAGTGTGACATAACATTCAAAAAATACAATCAAGAATCGCATGTGGTATTTGTATAAATGAAACTTTTCTAAAATGTATTAAAAATATTAAAATCGATTAAAATGTATAATTTTGCCATGTGTAATGTCACGAGGAAGCACAATAAACACCTGCTTTGTTTAACGATGTTTCAAAAATAAAACTAACTGGTGAGAAAGCTATTTTTAATGCTAATTAAAAATCTTGAAATTAAAAGAAGTGATGTACGTTGCTTGATTAATTTTACGCAGATACGCTCGGTGCTGTAAGCGATCCAGGCTGCAGATGGCTCATTCTGTATTGCTGAGCTCCACGCCTCCTCTCTCTCTCAGTTCTGCCTCTTCTCTAACGGAGCTCAGTGGGTGGGGCGCTATTTTCTCAGCGACCTGCTGATCTGCTTCACACCACAGGAAGACAGGAGAACGTGATTTTTCCCGTATGAAACGCATGCTATGTTTACAAAATTAAGGTGTTTAAAACGTTTAAAAATTAAAAAGAACTTACAGCATACACAAAGATTCTAAGCTGATCACGAAGAAGAAAAATCACCCATCATAAATAGGCATTTTAATAAGAAAGCAAAAGTTCTGAAAACGTGAGAAAACAAATGACCCTGAAAAAAATACAAGATGTTTGAAATTATTCTTTATTATTAATAATCAATTAATATTGTTAATAATGATCAGATACATTATTATAGTTCAGTTTCAGTTGTCTTTTTATTACCACTTTGTTATTTTCGATTGTATTTATTATAATTATAGTTTCATTTTAATGCTTGTTGTTAAGGCTTGTTTTAAATTGCCCCACTGGAAGAATTAATATTTTGAATTGAACCGAACTAAACCAGTTTAACTGTTTTTTTCTCCCACTGTTGACAATATTCACCTTTGCTCATTCATGTTTCTATTGATATAATTTAACATTAAATACTTTGTGATATAAAACAATAAAAAGTCAGTATAGTGTACATAATATTTAGGATTTTATTTTTTAAAAAGGAGTTTGTTTGTTAAAAGAAAAACTTGTACCATAAGCAAGAATAAAACACAGACCTCTGGAGGGAGAGTAGCTCTCCAAACCCATTGGTCCAACACACCACTCGGAAAGACAGCTGAAACAGACAGGTCAGAATGTTTCCAAAGTAATCACAAGTCAATGAATCGATGCAGATGTTTACAAAGAAAGTGGAATACGGTAATACTACCAGCTATATAAATATATTGCATTTAGATCCTTAAATTAATATTGTTTTAATGTCTTTAGTTATGCGATTTCATATTATATTAAGCAGACTCTAAAAAGTCCATGTTGAAATAACGACAGCA
This sequence comes from Lepisosteus oculatus, assembly GCF_040954835.1. Taxonomy (NCBI): domain Eukaryota; kingdom Metazoa; phylum Chordata; class Actinopteri; order Semionotiformes; family Lepisosteidae; genus Lepisosteus; species Lepisosteus oculatus. Next base: position 13,660,517 of record NC_090713.1, read on the forward strand.
AGAATTCACAGAACAGGTTAAAATATTATAGCTTTTTATAAAATTATATAAACTTAATATACTGTAGTATATTGTCAGAACCTTTTCAAAATAACCACAGTAAGTGACCGAATTAAAGAGTTTGATGCATAAAATGTTGATGAAGAAAGTGCAATACTGTTGTAAATTTCTTTGATTTCAGTTACCGCTATCAGTCAAATACAGAATACAGATGCAGCCATTCAAAGTGCGCAGCACAAACACGTACCGCGGGCATTTGGCTACGTCATCGCACGTAATCATTGGTTGACTGACAGGGGCACTTGGTCGGTCATAGAAAGATTTAAATGTCTTTACTGTGCCCGTTTTAGTATTGAATATTCATATGAAATTTTACCACTGAAGGGAAATCTTAGTAGCTGAGCATAAAAAGAATAGGAGCATAACTCGTGTGAAGGCCATAAACGATATTAATTTTGGAACATAAACATACAGTATATGGCTGGTCTCGGTAATTTAAAGAAAACATACACACCAGTATTCCATTTCTCCCTAATCACCCTATACATTTTAAGCATCGAAGTCTTTAACTAACATGTGAAATAACGTGTATAAAAAGTGGTAGTTTTAAGCTTTTCTGCGAATACGCTCGATACCGGAGTAAACAAGCATACTTTTAGAATTTGATTAATAGGGAATATGGAATCGCGTATCTAAAGAAATTAATAACGATATAATTATATTCATATACTGCAACACATATACATATGTATATGCTGTACAATGGCTATTGATACTGTATGTGTAGGGCTGTTTCACCTTGCCTCATGTGAGTGGTGTGGTGGTCTAAGTGCTGGACCTGTAAGCATCAGGTCAACTGTTCAAATCCAGCTGGTGCCATGACTTTTCTTTTAACTAACATTTCTTTGAAAAAATAAAATAGCAATAATATGGACAATTAATTGACTTTTTATATTTCTAAATATCACAACGTTCGAATCGAAGTCATTTTTTAATAACAATGAAGAGTCACCTTCCTTCCTTCTGACAACGGTTTCTGCTTCTGCTTCCTGCTTCTGTCGTAACCGGGGTAAAGTTAGCTTGAAGTTCGAAAATGATTTTGGCACGCCTGTAGCGCTTTCACGAAACCTCTTAGAGTTGCGTGACTGCTTGCTTTGTGTATAAAATACATTGTGAATGCTTTCTGAGCCTTTACTTTTTCGTTTTTATGACATTTGTTTGACCAAGCACGAATAGTCTTTTGTCCATATCTTCGCAATGGAAGCACAGAACGCCTTCAAACCAAATGCATTTTAAAGACCACGACTTGTGGAAATTTCCACAGCCTCTACATCAAACTATCAGTGGGCTAATTATCTTTTTTTAAACCTCCGGTTTTTCATCGATGCGTAATTATGCACTAACTGGAACCCGGTGGACCTCTGTGTCACATTCACAACGCGAGAAATACTGTTCAGTACAGCTTCATGCGAAAAACCCATATATGGCCATAGGAAGCAGAACAGCGCAGTCTCCAATTACCCAGACTGTAAGCATGGGAATAAAGCTTTGTTTGATTTCTGAAACCCTTCCTTTACGTCCTGTTTTCATTCAGGTAAGGGTCAACTATATTCACAATACTACTGACAGCAGGAAGATTAAAATATTCTTTACTCAGCAGCTTATTAAAAACAGCTCCCATGATGTGCAAACCGATTTTTTACACAGAACACTGACACAGCTTTGTGTTCTGAATCTCTTTTTCTCGTGCTTTTATTTAATGTGGCACAATGCACTGGGATAGGGGTTTTCTGTTCACAAACCAATAGCATTTAAACCACAGCACCCACAATGCTGCAGGTAAGTGTTTTGCACACTAAGCAGGTCCTCTGACGTTTCCCAGCTTTGTTTTGGGTTGTGGAGCCTTTATTTTTTTATGATTTTTTGAAGATAACACTACAGCTAATACACTAGGATAGGTGGGTCTTCTTCATGGCTCAATAGCATTTCAAGTACAACAGCCACACTGCTGAAACCAAGTTTTTTACACACCAAACACCCCCCACTAACCTTATACAACCTTGCTGTGGCTGTGGCCCCTTTCTTTATTTTTTTATGATTTTTTCAATATGGCACCATTAGACAGGCGATACATGGGGATGGGGGGGGTCAATAGCGAGTCAATATTCACGAGTCAATAGCTCTTCAAGCACAACAGCCACAGTGCTGCAACCAGGTGTTTTACGCACCAGACAGCTCCCCTAACCTTATACAACCTTGCTTTGAGTTGTGGAACATTTCTTTATTTTTTTATGATTTTTTGACTGTAATCAAGTGCTGTGCTCACTAGGCAGGCCTCCTGACCTTTCACAGTCTTGCTTTGTTGTGTCAAACTTTAATTCTCTTTTTAGGATTTTTTTAACATGGCAACTTCCACCAAGATGGGTGGGGGTGGGGGGGGGGGTGCTCTTCAATAGCTTTTTCATCTATACACACAAACGGATGTAACCAAGACACTCAGAAAAATACAACAGAAATGCCGACAGTGGAGCACGGAAGTGTACAGAGGCTTATTATTATAAAATATCTCATTTATACGAGACAGCATTGCGTTTATACGAGAAAATAATCTTGTATATACGAGACGTATTGCGTTTACACACAATAGTTAATTTGTGAACAATGTTGCCTACTGTATTAATATTGTAGCACTACAGGGTTCATGTGGGTGCCCTTGCCACTCCCGCATCAGGTCAGCCCCCATCCATCAGGGACTTCAACCCAGGCCTCCAGTGTCACTCAACAGGGACCCAGCCGCTTGAGCCAAAGGGAAATCTCCCCTCAGCCCTACGGCTGCAGGTCCTGCTATTCACAGGGGAGGGCGGTGACGTCACCACTCTGGTAAGCCAGCTCAGCTCTCACAAGCAATGGAGACTGTATGCGCTACAATACTGAATACAGCATTGTACTGTATATTGTAACGAGATGGGGTCAGCGAGGATGGAGAGAGGAACTCGGGCTCTTTTAAAACCACAGCGCTTTATAGTCGGACGTGCGTCCGGCTCAGCACCAGCAACAGAGAAAGTGAGAAAAGAGAGAAACGGTACAACACACTGGGGTCATTTCATGTACAGTATAGAGTGGTAAGTGGGTACAGATATAAAAGTGGCTGCAAAACTGGGATAACTATTTACAGGGACCCCGGCAACCTATCTAGGGTGTACACCCGTTCAGAATGGTCAGCGGCACTGGCCAGTGGCTCCCCTAGTCCCCGCCCTGACCACTACTACTACTCCCGTCCTGCCCCTCGCCGTGCACCCCAGCCGGGCGCTCTTCGGCCGCAACGCCAGGCGAGGACGCCACACTATGAAATAATATTGTCCCCTGCAAAGTACTGTAGCATTGACTTAAACATAAGCAAAACATGTGCACACACAAAAAAAAACAATTTAAAGGAACACGTGTTCTGTCTTTTGTATACATGAAGTACAATGCCGTGTCAGTAAATACGGAAGCGCATTGCTGCCACCAAGGGTAAAACAATCGCCCCTTATTTCGTAATTACGAGATAGCAATGATTACTTCAGTGTATAGACAACCTGTTGTGTTGTGCACTGAACGCGTGTAGAAGCTACCGTGAGCTTAGCTGGCACTTTTGGTTTAATGATCGTGTCAATGTCCAGCGCTGCAGAATTTGTACGTATTTACTTTCGACTGGGGTTTAGTCATAATAAAGTCATGAAATTTTGAGCAAATATAAACAGAATCATTATAAGCATCGCAACCAGGTGTGTGGGATTTAGAGATCAAAGCAATGATTGCTCCGTTATGCACAGTTATACCTGCAATCAGCTCCACTGCTTAAAACTCCGCACGGAGCGATAGAGGTAATATATGGCGATCGTGCTGTCGCATGATCACATAAAGTACCCGAGAATTACTATCTCGTACGAGAAAATTCCTTGCCGATGATTTTGTTTTCCTTAGTGGCAGCAATGCGCTTCCGTAAGAAAGCATTCCCAGGCTAAACGCGTATCGTTTTCGCCGTTTCTGCGAGAAGAGACATCACGGCTTTCCAAACTTTCAGTATGTTCTTCTTGATGTGAAGCTGCAGAAACATGTCCTGTACATAGGTTGTACATTGCCTCCTCTTTAAACATTGAACGCAATACATTCACTTGACTTGATAGTAAGACTTATGCCAAGTGTTATCGCTGTTAACAGTAAACGGAACAATTCCGTCCTGGAATTCTTTTTCTTTTTCAAAACGTTTTTGTTTGGCATTACCCTGTCTCTGTACACATGCACATCCGTGCAAACGGACACAGAAATATTGTTTCTTCTCCCATCAAAATGCACTTTTCCTACATTTTGCTGTGTAAATCCAAATTCAAATCATTTGATGTCAGCATACTGTAGTCTAAAAGCTTTTAATAATTATTATAATTGCTTACACTTATACTGTTCTGTATAATTATTAGTTCTTTGTAAAAGGCTGAACAGGGATTACTGTATTATTAGTCAACAGAGGGCAGCACTGAAAACTGATTTGAGAGTCTCAGTTTTTCCCCAAAAAACACTGTTCTGCTCCTCTTACTGTGACACTTGTCTCAGTGTGTGAGAACAGTGCTGCTCTTTCATTTCACCCTACCTGTCCAACAGATTGTTTCATCCTATCAATACAGCCTCTCCTAAGAATCCAGTCTGCCTGATATTGAGATACCTCACCTGTGAACCTGTCTGAGATGCTTTGCAGCCTCACACTTCTTCTTTGTACTTCGGGATGTTCACCAGTTTCACTCTGTTTCATCAGTTTCTGTATATGATGCACTGAAAGTATTGAAGTAAGAACAGAATTTGAATCTGCAGCTCATAACAAAAAAAACTTGCAGTACAATAATTATACTCTAAGATTACAGTTGAGAACCTATCTTTGAAGCCAACCCTCAATAAGAGTGATATTCTGCCAAGGTCTGGCAAGATTATCATCTCTGAGTCAACATATGTGTTTCTTGTATGTAGAAAAGTGTTGGACAATACGGGGCTGTACAGCTACACAACTCTTCTCTGAGTTCACCATCCTCGGTTCTGAGCTGTAACCAGACCAGCTCCACTGGGCTCTGATCCCTTTACACTCACAGGGACAGCCTGAATGTGGGAGGAGTCTGCAGAGGATTTCTGGGCTTTCAATGTGCTTCAGACATTCAGAGCTCAACTCAGTATGGGTTTTCTATACTGTTTTTTATTAACAGTATCACTCTGAGCAAAATCTAACCTGGTTCATAATCACTGCAGGTATTGTTTCACAACAAGAATAACATACTGTACGTTTGGAAAGCTGTGTCGTTGCTACTTCCTGGTCAAATACACATTCGATTACTGACGTTTTACTGGGATTTTACAACCGACTCGCTACATCCATCGCAGCACAGGACGCCGTTTTTTTCGTTCGTCTGCCTGCGGAGTCTCTATCCCTGCCTTTCGGCGCACGTCTGTAAGTCCATCATGTACCGGCGCCGATCTAAAAAATCTCCTCTCACTACCGCACCTGGACCGCATTCCGCTTCCCCCTGCATCCCAGAGACTGGCCAGATCAGCGCTACTCAACACTCGCACCGTTAACACCAAGGCTCTTCTTTTATGTGACATTATCAAAGAAAAACAACTGGACCTTCTGTGTTTAACCGAAACATGGCACAAACATAACGATGGACTCCTGTTTAACCAACTAGTTCCTCCTGGGTATGGTTTGTTTGACCTTCCGCGTCTTTCAGGCAGAGGCGGGGGCATCATTGCTATTTACAACCTTTTTTACAGTCTAAGTCCTATAACTATACCTCCTCCCTCTTCTTTTGAGTGTCTTGTTTTAAATGTTTCTATCCCCCAATCTACTATTATTGCCACAGTTTACAGACCACCCAAACCCAGTGGAGTCTTCTTAGGTGAGTTTGCTGATTTTCTTTCATTCTTATCCCTTAAATTTAAAAGGATCCTTATTCTAGGGGACTTTAATATACACATTGATTCAACCTCTTCCAGTCTGGCTAAAGACTTCCTTTCTCTTTTGGGATGCTTTGACCTTACTTAGTTTGTTTGTACCCCTACACATAACAAAGGACACACCTTAGATCTAATTATTGCAAATGACTCCTTTGTCTCCCACTGCTCTCCCCTTGATCTAGGCCTCTCTGACCACTTAGCCATTCTCTTCAATCTGGAATTACCTGTTTCTAACACTTCCCCCTCACGCTCTGTAAATTTCTGCAACTGGCGATCAATTGATCACCCAAGGTTTCCAAATTCTGTTCTGTCCTCCTTATCCTGTTTCTCTTCCTCTGACCCTCTAGAGGACAAAATACAGTTACTTGACAATGGTCTTTTATCTACCCTCGACACCTTTGCTCCTTTAAAAACTCGAACCATCTCCTTCTCTCGCCCTGCCCCCTGGTACAATGACCATCTGTGATTCATGAAGGCAGCCTCTCGCAAACTTGAGCGTAGGTGGCGTCTTTCTGGCCTAAATGTACATTATCAGGCCTGGAGAGATCACTTATCTGATTATAAGGTTACTATAGAGTCTGCTAGATCCACCTACTTCTCTCACATCATTGAAAAACACCAAAACAACCCTAGACATCTTTTCTCCACCATCAACAGACTGCTCAAGCCAAACTGCCCTACCACATTACCTGCCTCATCACAACTTTGCAACACATTCTTAGATTTCTTTAGTTCTAAGATTGACAACATCCGGCATCACATTCTCTCCACTACGGATATAATTTCCATACCTCCTACCTCCTCATCCAACTTCTCTGGTTCCTGTCTCTCCAGCTTTTCTCTTCTTGACTCAGCATCCCTAAACAAACTAGTTACGCGCATGAAACCCACCACATCTATTTTAGATCCCATTCCCACCACTTTATTCCAGTCCTGTTTCTCTTCTCTCTGTCCCATTGTCCTCAATATTTTACATGAATCCTTGAGCACCGGTACCAACGGTCCTCAAAACTGCTGCTATTACCCCCGTGCCAAAGAAGTCTAACATGGCTCTCGACAATCTAAACAACTTTCGCCCCATCTCCAACTTACCCTTTCTCTCTAAAATTCTAGAACGTGCTGTCACACTTCAGTTACATAACCACCTCATGACAAACAACCTTTTCGAACCCCTCCAATCTGGCTTCCGTCAACTTCACAGCACAGAAACTGCCCTGGTCAAAGTCACCAACGATCTCCTAATAGCTTCTGATTCTGGTTCTCTTTCCATACTCATCCTTCTTGATCTCAGTGCTGCCTTTGACACTGTTGACCATAACATCTTACTTTCTCATCTCGAGGCTGTGTTTGGAGTCTCTGACACTGCCCTCAAATGGTTTAAATTTTACCTCACTGACTGCTGTCACTTTGTCTCTCTCAATGGGTACAGGTCTGAAATTGGTCTTGTCAAGTCTGGTGTCCCCCAGGGCTCAATACTGGGCCCCTTGCTCTTCAACATTTACATGTTCCCACTTGGTCAGCTTTTAAGATCACATGGCCTCAGCTTTCATTTTTACGCTGACGATACTCAAATATACATCCATACCAAACCCGACACTGATGTGGCTGTCTCTATTCTATCTAATTGCATTTCTGACATAAAAATTTGGATGACTCAAAACTTCCTTCATCTTAACTGTGACAAGACTGAAGTCATGCTTATTGGTACCCCCCATCAACTTCGTAAAGCCAGTCCTGTAACCCTATCTGTAGATGGCTCTGTACTTGAGCTTCAATCAAAATTGAAAAACTTTGGGGTTATATTCGAATTTGGCTTAACATTCGACCCACATGTACAGCATACTGTCAAAACATATTTTTTTCACCTTAGAAATATCGCAAGACTACGCCCTATGCTATCATTAACTGTGGCTGAAAAGCTGATCAACATATTTGTATTCTCTCGAATTGACTACGGCAATGCTCTACTCGCTGGGGTATCTAAATCTACTCTGAACAAACTGCAGTATGTCCAAAATTCAGCAGCCAGGATCCTGACCAGGTCTAGTGCAAGTGTTCACATTACTCCTATCCTGGAGTCCTTGCACTGGCTTCCGGTCAAATTCCGCATAGACTTTAAAATCCTCATGCTCACCTATAAGGCTTTACATGGCTTGGCACCTCAATACCTGTCTGAACTTTTATCGCCCTACTCCCCACCTCGCAACCTCCGCTCTTCAAATTCTGCCCTCCTTACTGTCCCCCAAGCCCGTCTACATTGTATGGGCGACAGGGCCTTCTCCTGCTATGCCCCCAAGCTCTGGAACTCTTTGCCCAAGGATATCCGAGAGTCACCTTCTCTAAACTCCTTCAAATCCAGACTCAAAACCTTCTTCTTCAGAAAAGCCTTTACTTAACTGGTTCCATTCTTCACCCCTCTGCTCTTCTTAGTACCACCTTCCACGGTCTCCTCTATTGTTATTGTTGTAATTGTAATTGTGTCTTATCTTGTGAAATCTTCTTATTCATTGTTGTAGTCTTCTTATTTATTGTTATTGTCATCCTGTAAAGCGCTTTGAGAAGCCACCTTTAAAGGTGCTATATAAAATAAAGTTTATTATTATTATTATTATTATTATTATTATTATTATAAATCCAAATTCAAATTCATTTCATTCATGTCAGCATACTGTAGTCTAAAATCTTTTATTAATTATTATAATTGCTTACACTTAAACTATTCTGTACAATGATTAATTTTTTGTAAAAGGCTGCACAGGGATTACTGTGTTATTAGTCAACAGAGGGCAGCACTGAAAACTGAATTGAGAGTCTCTCTGCTAGCAAACGCTGCTGCTCTTACTGATGTGAACTTGTCCAGTGTAATTGCAGTATTACTGACACTAGAGGGCAGCACTGAACACTTGTAAGTAGAGAAGTGTTGGACAATATGGGGCTGTGCAGCTACACAACCCTTCTCTTGAGTACACCAGCCCCGGTTCTGAGCTGTAGAACAGACCAGCTCCACTGGGCTCTGATCCCTTAACACTCACAGGGACAGCCTGAATGTGGGAGGAGTCTGCAGAGGATTTCTGGGTTCTCAATGTGCTTCAGATGTTCAGAGGTCAACTTAATATTGGTTTTCTTTAATGTTTTGTATTAACAGTATCACTCTGAGCACAATCTAACCTGGTTCATAATCCCTGCAGGCATTGTTTCACAACAAGAATAGCATACTGTACGTTTGGAAAGCTGTGTCATTTCTACTTGTCACAGAAATTGTGACAAACACGCATTTACCCCAGTATTGCTCACTGACACTGTGCTCTACTTCATGTACACAAAAGACAGAACACGTGAAACTGTACAAACATGTACTGTTCATGTTTTTTTTACCTACTCTTTAAACATTGAACAATATATTTACGATGACTTGACACTCAGACATAATACCTATGTTGGCTTACTTTTACCATTATTATTGGTCACTCATTAAATTTTTAAACACAAAAACCTTTATGCCAGCAGCCGTATCACCCTGCAACTCACAACTGCCAGGCCCCTGAAGCTCAACAGGTATGAGTCTGGTCAGTACCTGGATGGGAGATTCCTGGGAAAAACTTCCCCTGCTGGAAGGGGTGCCAGTGTGTCCAGTAGGGGGCATTTACCCTGTGGTCTGTGTGGTTCCTAATGCCGTTCCTAATGATGGGGACACTATTCTGTAAAAAGATGCTGTCCTGGTTCTCTGTTATTATAAATCCCAGGGAGTTTCTCAAAAAAGAGTAGGGGTGTAACCCTGACGTCCTAGCCAAATTTCCCACTGGCTCTTACCAATCATGGCTTCCTAATAATCTCCCTCTTTATCACTCTGCTGTCCTCTGGTGTGTAGGGAGCATTCTGGCGCACTATGGCTGCTGTTGCTCATCCAGGTGGGGCTGCACAATAGTGGTGGTGGAGGGGATCCCCATTACCTGTAAAGTGCTTTGAGTGGGTGTCCACTGGTGTGTGTTTGTTGCCGATTCTGTTTTCCAAACGTACAGTATGTTATTCTTGTTGTGAAACAATACCTGCAGGGATTATGAACCAGGTTAGATTGTTGATATGATACAGTCATACTGTTAATACAAAACAGTAAAGAAAACCAATATTGAGTTGAGCTCTGAATGTCTGAAGCACATTGAGAGCCCAGAAATCCTCTGCAGACACCTCCAACATTCAGGCTGTCCCTGTGAGCGTGAAGGGATCAGAGCGCTGTGGAACTGGTCTATTTTACAGCTCAGAACCGGGGCTGGTGAACACAGAGAAGGGTTGTGTAGCTGCACAAGCCCATATTGTCCAACACTTCTCTACTTACAAGAAAATACATATGTTGACTCAGAGATAATAATCTTGCCAGACCTTAACAGCATATCAGACTTATTGAGGGTTGGTTTCAAAGATACCCTCTCAACTGTAATCTTAAAGTATATCGTACTGCAAGGTTTTTTTTTTGTTATGAGCTGCAGATTCAAATGCTGTTCTTACTTCAATACTTTCAGTGCATCATATACAAAAGCTGATGAAACAGAGTGAAACTGGTGAACATCCCGAAGTACAAAGAAGATGTGTGAGGCAGCAAAGCATCTCAGACAGGTTCACAGGTTAGGTATCTCAATATCAGGCAGACTGGATTCTTAGGAGAGGCTGTATTGATAGGATGAAACAATCTGTTGGACAGGCAGGGTGAAATGAAAGAGTAGCACTGTTCTCACACACTGAGACAAGTGTCACAGTAAGAGGAGCAGAGCAGTGATTTTTTGGGGAAAAACTGAGACTCTCAATTCAGTGTTCAGTGCTGCCCTCTAGTGTCAGTAATATGGCAATTACAGTTAGACAAGAATCACATCAGTAAGAAGAGCAGCAGCGTTTGCTAGCGGAGATGGAGACTCTCAATTCAGTTTTCAGTGCTGCCCTCTGTTGACTAATAATACAGCAATCACTGTGCAGCCTTTTAAAAAAAATCATTATACAGAACAGTCTTGTGTGATTGATTCAAATGACTCAAACCAGGAGCAAAAATTCTATAATTCTATAAATGGAAGTGAAGAATTCAGTCAATACTGTCAATTTTAATTATTCAAACAAAAAAAGGAAAATGGTCACTTTTAAATTGACTCCTCAGACAGAATCATTTGCTCTAAAGTGCAGATTACTGTACATCAGTCACATTTTGTGCACATCTATCACAGAACCTCTTTGAAGACAGAAATGTGTATATAGTAACACAAGTCAAAATAAACATACAAATACAATCAATCCACATTTCTCTTATTGGCCTATTTAGGCATTATGTTTGATACTGCATAATTAGGCAGCTGGTGCAGCCTAATTTCATTTGAGACAGTGGCATATCTGTGCTGTTGACCTCAAACTCACAAGCAAGTCTGACTTCGTCCTCCCATCCATGACCCCATCCATGAACATCTGCAGGTTCCATAATATCAAGGGCTTCTGGCAGCTAGAAGCTTTTATATTCCTCTGCCTGGATGACCAATATTTCAGCCCAGCAGTTATGTCACATAGAGTACATGGTGGTCTGAAATGAGCCACATGGGTGACTGGATGCTATGCACGGCTGGCAAATAGCATTTGAGTTTGGTTTAAGTGTGGACCAGAGTCCTTTAGGAACCTGACTAGTTTGCATTTAGAAATTAACAATGATGTAAACTGTATCTTAAGCCTTGGATTTTGGAATTCAGTTTGGTTCATTGTATTAAGAGTGTGTTCATAAGAAAACCATTGTGCATAATTAGTCAAATCATTTCTAAAAACTGAAATAAGGCCACCTTGCCTTTTGTTTTGGCTTCAGTACTAGGGTGACTACATTTCTATAAAATGAAAATAACATATCTATGTAATCCAGTTTGGAGGGGATTGAAAATGTTATTTGCAAATAGGTAGTTATTTAACTGAAGTGTAACAGCACATTCTAGTATTTTTGCCAGAAAGGGTAAATTGGAGATTTAGATTGTCCAGAGCCATGTTAGGCTTTTATGCTACAGGGGTAATGGCTGCAGTTTTGAGGACTGTTGGTACAACACCAATGCTCAAGGATTCATTTATTTTATTGAGGACAACAGGGCAGAGAGAATTGAAACAGGACTGAAATAAAATGGTGGGGATGGGATCTAATTTATATGTGGTGGATTCCATATGTGAAGCCAGTTTACTGAGAGATGCAGAGTCAAGAAGAGAGAAGGTGGAGAGATGGGAACCAGTAAAGTTGGGCAAGCAGGGAGGAGGTCTGGAAGTGACATGCGCTGTGGTGAGAATGTGATGCCAGATGTTGGAGCTAAAGAAATCTAAGATTGTGTTGCAAAGTAGCGATGAGACAGGTAATGTGGTGGGGCAGTTTGGCTTAAGCAGTCTGTTGATGGTGGAGAAAAGGTGTCTGGGGTTGTTATGGTTATTTTCAATGATGTAAGAGAAATCGGTGGATCTAGTAGTCTCTATCGTATCCTTATATTCAGACAAGTAATCTTTCCAAGAATAATAATGTATGTTTAGGCCAGAAAGACGCCACCTACGCTCATGTTTCAGGGAGACTGAATTCATTGATTGCAGATGGTCAGTGTACCAGGGGGCAGAGTGAGAAAAACAGATGGTTCGGGTTTTTAGAGGAGCAAAGGTGCCGAGTGTAGATAAAAGAGCACTATTAAGCAAATGTATTTTGTCCTTTAGAGGGTCACGGAAAGAGAAACAAGATAAGGAGGATAGAACAGATTTTGTGAACCTAGGCTAATCAGCTGATCGCCAGTTGAGAAAATGTATGGTGCGTGAGGGGGAAGTGATAGAAACAGGTCATTTTAGATTGAAAAGAATAGCTAAGTGATCAGAGAGGCTTAGTTCAAGGGAAGTGAAGTGAGAAACAAAAGAGTCATGTGCAATGATTAAATCTAAATCAAATCAAATCAAAGTTTATTTATCAAATGCACAACAATACAGTGTGCCTCAGTAGTTGCTGGCAATGAAATGTTATTTCTGCAATCTCACAAAAATCACAAAATTAAGGTTACAATCACAAAATTAAGGTTACAATCACAAAATTAAGGTTAACTATGGTGGTTAATTAAGGTTATCTAGGGTGTGTCCTTTGTTACAGTATGTGTTGGGCTAATAACAAACTGAGTTAGATCAAAGCATCCTAACAGAGCTAGAAAATCTTTAGCCAAACTGGAAGACCTTGAGTCAATTTGTATACTAAAGTCCCCAAGGACTAAGGAGTAAGGATTCTGTTAAATCTGAGGCACAAAATGGAAATAAATCACCAAATTCACCTAAAAAGGCTGATATCTAGCTGATAATTAGAGTAGGTAGAAGAGAGCAGGATTGTCTCTTTGGAAAAGTACCAGTGGAAGTAGAGATAGAGAAAAGACACAAGGTATATTTAAACAAGTGTTGTTGTTTGGCTGTTTTGAGGTTTGTAACTAGTCCTGCTTCATTTCTCATTATGTAAAAAATGTTTAAAATGTAGTTGCTTTACGACTCCAGTTAGGAGTATGGCTTTTGTTTTAACTGTTTTTTATATCAAAAAGAATTTCACCGCCTCATCAAAAGTAGGAAGACTTTAAAAACAGACACTTTATTAATTGAACATATAGTATATATAGTATATTGAGGTGAATGAGTGCTCAGTTGATGTGTGACCTGTTCATTCTATTTAAAGATCCTGTAGTGACATCTAGAGGTGATACTGAGAACTGGCAGTGAGTTAGTCTCGAGTTGATCCAATAAATCTTTGGACAGGTAGATAATCATGTTCCTAAACCCACTAACATCTTACTCTCACATGACATTTATGATTACATTTGCATCTGGTTTGGGTATTTGATATGTACCTGCTATGTGCTTTGCACAATATTAATTTAATCAGTATTTTAATCAGTGCTGTCTGGCTCTGGCTCTGAGGGAGAAATGAGTTACCACTGAACTGAAATGGTGTGTGTTAATGTCGAGCTGTTTACTTTAGGAACACTTACAAAGGACCACAGGGTGATTACCATAAGCCTACTATGGTAAATCTGTTGGTAAAATACTACATATGAGCCACACATCTGGTGACTGAGACTGCAACTCCGAACCCTGATTCCTCTATCAATTAGCTTGCAATGCAAATTATGAAACAATTATGAATATTATTAATAAATTATTATATATCAATGTGATAATAATTCATGTTTTGGTATACCTCTCCATCCCATACAGAATAAGTATTATTTGGACATATTCTTATCATACAACATAGTCAGTGATTGCGTTGAAATAGCTGTTTTCATCACATTGAGATTATACAAAAGTTTAACACAAGGCAACTTAGAATATTCTGATCATATACAGTAGTTGAAATCTACTACAAAGGGAATTCAAGTAATGTAGTAATATAATAATATGTTGTTCTGCAATAATATGTTAGTCTGGTAATTTTCCACAGGATGTTCTGTATTATTACTGTCTTGCTGTTCTCTGGTGGCATTAAATAATTAAAGTCCCATTGATTTTTACGAGGAAGTATTGGTCTGTTTCACACAGTAAAAAAATTAAATTAAATACACAAAAACAAGACAAGCTAACTCATAATACTTAGGAGAGAGATAGATATTCTCTATCCCTCTACTTTGATTGAAATCTAAACTGGAGAATCACTATTTTTTTAAAGTACAGCCTTGAAGTTCTGTATACAGTATGTCCAACTTATTGCTTAGAGGCCAGCTATTCCACTTCACTCTGCCTGTCTTGGTTTAAATCAGGGTTGGTTCAATGTTTTAGCCAGAAAAGGATTTTTCTTCTTCAAGCTGTGTGTGAAGCCTTTGCTTTTTGCTTTTATACAGGTAGATAGCTGGGCCTCTGCAGTAAGACTACTGCAGCAGTCCCTCTGTCCCCAGGAAGCAGTAATGCCATGAGGAAGCCATGAGGATAGTGAAGATTAGAAAAGGTTATGTGGGAAACAGACCTCACACTTCAATGTGAATAACCCAGAGACATTATGAGCAAAATGTCCTTTCATTTAGTTTGGATTGGACGTCAATCCAATGTGAACTGACAGCAAGTTTTTGAACTGTCTTTTTTTAAAGAGTAATTGTCTTGTACAATATAAGCGTGTCTGAAACAATTCTCTGAATTTATAAACAGAAAAAACAAGATTTATTATTTTGAATCCTTCAGGAGATCAGCATCACTGACAAAATCATAGTGCTATTACAGTGAAAACATCAAAGACATGTTCTGTCTCCCGCTTGTGGTCATTATTAATATTGCAGTATGTGCTTCTTGTGGTTCTGTTTGACTAACTCATCTGAATGAAAAACATTCAGATCCCCAGTGTCTCACAGTACCTTATGTGAGCTGTCTTTAGATGTAAAGTTGGTTGCTTTCAATTTTACATTAACAATAAATATCACAAGATAAAAACAGATATCTTGTTATGCTAATGTGAAACAAAACGAAAACGTGGCAAGCGGGCTGGACTACAAACAAAACTAAAGACTGAAGCAAAATACATCCTTTACCAACCATTTTACTCGCCAATGTCCGATCCCTTGACAACAAACTCGATGAACTCAGACTGAGACTCTCCACACAACTAAAAATTAAAGAATGTTGTGCTTTTATTTTAATCGAAACATGGCTAACAGACAGTATTACGGACTCGGCTATACACCTACTTTAGATTTCTGGCTTCTGCATGGACAGAACTACAGAGTCCGGTAAAACCAGAGGTGGGGGAGTGTGCATTTTTATTAACAACGCGTGGTGCAACAATGTATCTACCATCACAAACACTGCTCACCCGCTCTGGAAGTTTTAATGATCAAGTGCCGCCCCTTCTATCTGCCAAGGGAATTTACAACTGTTATTATCACTGCCGTCTATATCCCCCCTAACTCTAATGGCAAAGAAGCGCTAGAGGTACTATACACTGCAATAAACAAACAGGAATCTGCACATTCCTGCAATACTGTTTTGAATGCACTGACTGGGATGTATTTAAAGAGGCAGCCACACAGGGATCACACACTGACATACAGGAATATGCATCATCAGTCACTAGCTACATCAGGAAATGTGCTGATGATGTTACACTCACAAAATAATTTAGAACTTTCCCTAACCAGAAACCATGGATGAAGAGTTTTCCAGACACACTGGACCTCTACCAATTCGCCTTCCGGCCCAACAGATCCACAGATGATGCAATCTCCATTGCCATACACACTGCTCTATCCCATCTGGATAAAAAGAACACATACGCAAAACTACTATTCATGACTTCAGCTCAGCTTTTAACACCATCATGCCAGAGAAACTAGATAGATAGTTTATTGATCCCGTGAGGGAAATTGCAGTGTATCAGCAGCTTAACACAGACAACACAGCCACACCGTAACGAATGATACAATAATAATAATAATAATAATAATAATAATAATAATAATAATACAATACATACAATACAATCAGTACAGTGAGAAGTGCACTAGAAGAGTTACTCACAGTCCAGAACACACAAAGAACAAACTGGAACAGAACAGTCAGCAGAAAAATCGTATTGCACATATGAATATAAATGTATTGCACGGGTCCCTGGCATATATTGCACAAAAAAAGGTTGTAAACGGGAAAAGAAAAAAAAAGAACAGATGTGTCAGTTTACTGTTCAGTCCAGAAAGAGGTCACTGTCAATGTTCCCTCTGCCCAGAGGCAAGGTGGATGCGTTGTAGAGTCAACTAGTCAAGAAACTCAGTGCACTGGGTCTTGACACCAACCTCTGCGACTGGATTCATGACTTTCTGACAGGCTGTCCGGCTTGGAAACCACACTTCCGGCACACTAACTCTGAACACTGGGGTTACCCTCAACGTCGGCAAAATCAAGGAGCTGATCGTTGATTTCAGAAAACTGAAAAACAGTCATGCCCTTATCCACATCAACGGCACTGAAGTGGAAAGACTCAGTAACTTCAGATTCCTTGGCCTCCATATCACTGAGGACCTCACATTGTGTCTCAATGCCACTTGTCTGATTAAGAAAGTGCTACAGTGCCTGTATTTCCTAAGACAGTTGAAGAAGGATAAGATATGTCCCCAGATCCTCACTAACTTTTACAGAAGCACTACAGAAAGCACACTGACAGGTTGCATCACAGTGTGGTGTGGCAACTGGTTATTGCTGACTGCAAAGCCCTACAGCGGGTGGTGAAAACTGCCCAGTCCATCACTGGGGCTGCTGTCCCATCCATCCAGGACAATTATGACACGGTGCTTGAGGAAAGCTCTAAGCATCATCAAAGACTCCAACACACCTCAGCTACAGACTGTTTGACCCTCTACCATCTGGAAAACTATACCGGAGCATATGGGCCCGGACTTTTTACCCCTGCACTATCAAACTATTAAACTCCCAGCCTCTCTCACCTACAGTCTGAAACCTCACAGTGCCTTCTCTCTTTACCAAAACTCAAACACACATTGAAATCTATTTCTACCTCACATGTCAAAAAGTTCACACCCCATAATTTTTTATCCTTTATTTCATTCTGTTGATGTATGATTTTGCACAACTGATGTTGTTTTGCACATTACCTGTTACCTGTTGTTTTGCACATTGCCTGTTGTCTCTGTCTTTCTTTTCTTATACAATTGTATTGTTTTTTTGCACTGCTTATGCTCTGAGAGCTAGCTAAATAGCATTTCATTATACCATGTTCGTGTTCGAGTATGACAATAAACTTGAACTTAAAATATTGACATATTTTAACAGATGACATTTATTATCTATAATGTTAATTAACATTATTTAATTTGCAATTTTCAGTTTAATAGCCTATTAATCTTAATATTTAAAAACATCTGCAGATTCTTTCTGTGTTTATTGCACAACACTTACTGTATAAATTATCAAGTAAAGGTTTATTCCATGCTGAAAAGAAGAGAAAAGAAACACAACATTTCAGCTGTGGAGCCTTCTTCGAGGATTCAACCTTTAATATTTTCCCTTGCGGACCAACCCAGCTGTTGCAGCTACTGTACATGCTTGAATTATTTATAAATGATGTACAAACCAAGCCCTGTTCATTTAATTGTAGTGGTTCTGCAGCTGTTCTCAGTCTCAGTCCTCTGTGGCTCCTGTTGATGAGCAAGAGCAGCTCCTGTAGAGCTGAGGAAGGTTTTTGTACAGACGTGTATCACTGTGTGAATGGAGTGCTATAGCTCTGCTGACAATAATAATCTTCTGCATCTTCAGCCGTGACTCCAGTGAATGTCAGTGTAAAGGCTGTTCCAGACCCACTGCCAGTGAATCGATCAGGAACCCCAGACTGTCGGTTCGTGGCTCCTGGCTGTGGAGCCTGGCCAGGTTTCTGTAGGTACCAATGGACGCTGCTGCTAACAGAGCTGCTGGCTGTACAGCTGATAGAGACAGAGCTTCCTGGGAGAACAGACTCAGCTGAGACTGGGTCAGAACAATCTGCCCACTGGACCCTAGAGAGAAAATAGCACTAAAAAATAAATAATTAATGCATTCTTTCTGTAAACGTGTAAATACATTTGCCTCAGAAAACACATTTGCTATTTTTCTATTGAAGTTCTTTACATTTTAGGTTTCTTCCAAATATATTTGTAAAATTATCTGCTCTGATAGGAAAGACTGATCATTCACTCAGGGATTACCAAGATAAGACTTAATAACATCCGAGTTAATACATTTCACATATGTCATCCCACCACATTCTCACGAGGAAGCGCACTCGTGCTAATCACACTCCAGCCCCGAGCACTTCTGCTAAACGACACTGCTCCTGCCAATCAACCAACCATGACACTCCATCAGTCAGCACAACTTCTCCCTCGCACGATACTTAAACCCTCCAGAAGCCTCTGTTCTTTGCCTGGTACTGGTTGTTCTTTTGAGCTCCTATCTTGCCTTTGATTCTGTTTCCTACTTGCTCTTTGTTATGAACCTTGGAACTTACCTTCGACTACGTTTACTGTCTTGCCCCTTCGGTTTAGGAAGCCTTCTCGTTTGACTACGACTTCAGCCTTGCCCTATTCTGGATTGGAAACTTACCCGCCTACCTTTTTTTAATAACCTCGGAACTCGACTCAGACTTTGCCTCTTGTCGAGCCCTCCTAAGGTACCGCATAGGGTTCATCTTCCTGTTTCCTCAGCGGGTCACTCGTGACAATGATATCATTGTCATGTTTTCAAATTATTATCATACTATGTTAATTAGCTGATTCTATGATAAAGAATACTAGTTTCTGAACCCCATCCACTTTGCCAGATATTATATAAATACCAGTGGCTCACATCTGAAGTAATATAAATTATTTTGAATAAAAAGTCCATCTGTAATTTCCTTGTACAATGTTTCTGATAGCACAGTCTGGTTATTTATTTTTGTATTTATATCATAATACCTGTTTAATTAGTCCCCAATGATTCCATTTTTTGTATGTGAGCTTTTCAAAAGATCATTCTCCGTCTACATTGAAAGAGAAGTATCAGAAACATTCTAATACTCTTCTAATCATCTTTGTGCCTCTAACAACCAGAAAGCACACAAGAATGTAGTGGAAGAGGCCCCTGTCTTTAGATCCATATGGCTCTCATGCTGTGATCTCAGCCACAGAGTGACCTGGTGCTCTTTGTGTGTGGGGTAGTGAGGGAGATGAGTTTTACTTTCTCAGGACAGTGATGGCCCAGTACTCTCCATGATGGATTTTTGCTACTGGTGGCTGGATGTCTAGTAGGAGTCATCTGGACATGATCATAAGGTCCAAGGTCACTGTTCATCACCCAGAGGAAGATCCACCAGTGGGAGATCTGTAGGGTGGTACCAGAACCTAACCTGACAGCATCTCAGCCAATCACCAGCTGTGATGTACAGAATTCTGTCCAAGATATTCTTTCTGCCACAGAAGATATCTTGTGTTTGTGATCCAACTGTTATTTTGAAATAAGACAATCGCACTCTTTCATTTTGTCGACATGTTGAATGTCTGAATATATTCAGAAATAAGCTGTAGCCCATAAGCTCTCCCACTAGCCAACTAGCCAACTCCACAGTGCCCCCACTGCTGGGAAAATTGACCTCTGTGTGAGTGTTTGTGTTTGTGATTGTGTGTCTGTCTGCCCCATAGCCTCACTGTCAAAATGATGTAAAATGAGAAATAGAATAATCACAGTTCTTTGAATACTGTGACTGTGTTAAATGATCTCTTACAGTAGTATAATAAACGTGTAAGTGCACCTGCAGTTGCTGTGCAGTCCTGCTTAGGAAGGTTTTTGTATGGCTGTGTAACACTGTGTGAACAGCCAATTACTGTTGATGTAGTGTTGACCCCAACAGTAATAATCTCCTACATCTTCAGGCTGGACTCCTGTGATGGTCAGAGTAAAGTCAGTCCCAGATCCACTGCCACTGAAACGCTCTGGGATCCCAGTCTGACGGTTGTTGCATAATAGATCAATAGTTTAGGAGCTTCTCCAGCTTTCTGTTGGTACCAGGCTAAGTAGTGCTTAGAGTTATAAACATACACTGCAGGACTGGTCTTACAGCTCACAGTGACTGTCTGTCCAGAGAGAACAGATGCCACTGATGGAGTCTGAGTAACAGTAACCTGTCCACTGGATTCTGTAAGACAAAACACAGGGAAATTTAATTTCTTTCAGCTATTTGTACTCTTTTCTGTAAAGCTGATTTACATAATATGCTAACAGCTATATACTCCACAAATCATACAATGTATTAAATACCTAGCCAATAATTAATTATAATACACACTTTTTACAAATTTGTAAATATATTTGCCTCTGAAAACACATTTGCTACACTTCTATTGAAGTTATTTAAATTTTAGATTTATTCTAAATGTATTCAAAAACTTTAACTTTTAAAGGTGAATGTTGTGAAATTAGTGTTAATAAATAAAATATAATAAAATTAGATGAGTATTTTCTTTAATCCTCACCTTGAGCAAAGAGCCCCAGTGTCCCCAGCAGTAGAATCAGTTTCATCATTGTCCTGTGTGTGTCAGTGACTCTGAAAGGGCTGAACAGTGACTGATCCGCACTGTGAGTCTTAAAGTGTTTGGAGCAGTGAGGCGGCACAGGTATGCAAAGCTCCTTCCTGTATACAAATCCTGTCACAGACAGAAAAGGCCCGAGCTGAGAGAACAGCCTTCACTCCAGTGATTATCATTGTAAAGGCTGTTACAGACTCACCACCAGTGAATCAATCAGGAAACCCAGACCGATGAGCTGTATGCAATATGGATTCTACTCTAGTCCGTAGAGTCATCTACCCAATTCACACTATCTGACCCTAACCACACTTGATAGTCTTTTTTTAAAATGCTTTCTTCTGTTTCTCTCATTTAATCTTAATTCTGAATCTTTATACACATGTGCCTCTTTTTTAATGAGTCAGCATCTCTGCAGGATATAGTGGAATCCAGTCTTCCCACAGTAATAATCTTCTACATTTTCAGCCTGGACTCCAGTGACTGTCAGTGTAAAGGCTGTTCCAGACCCACTGCCATTGAATTGCATCAAGAACCCCAGATTTATGGGTTGTAAGCAATATGGATTCTACTCTAGTCCGTAGAGCCTGTAGGTATGCGATATGTTTAGTTACAATCTAGGTCCTGGAAATCGGTAGTAGGAGCTGTCAGGTTGGAACGCAGGTGCAGGAGTTTCCCAGGGTGTCAGCAAGCCGAGTGTAGTGAGCTCCAGCTGAGAGATGTGGAAGACAGGCTGATACTGTGCTGAAAGCTGATAGTTGAGGGCAATGGCAGGTGGCAGAGCAGTGACACTCTCGGGTAAGACAGGCAATGGAGCCGCTGAGCAGGAGCTGTCTGGTTGCTCAGTGAATAAGAATGGAAACAGCAGTAGGAAGCGGAGCAGCTGAATGAGAAGCTGTGCAAATACTGCCTGAAGAGAAAAAAAAAGTCTGTGCTAGATCAATGCTATTATTACTATTCTGAAATACCCTATTGATATTTGGTGCAGCCTAGCTCCCCTAAGTTTGCTATTGCCCTTCTGCCCAAGACATTCAGACACCCTCAGCATGATCATTCACTGATGGACCTGATAACATCCTAATCAGTCCTCAGCTGTGATTTTGTACCTAATGGTCTAACCCCATTACCCCCATTTTGATTAAAATCGAAAACGCGTGTTTAATTAAATGCCTTTATTGATTCACAATCTGACAATGCAATGTAAACTTTATCAGTGAAAAGACCACAGGCACTTTTGTTCCCCCCTACATTCTCAGAGTAGAATAGGTGGATCATCCAATTAAAGACAATCTCCCTTCCCCCCACGGACAGACATACAAATATTTTCATGGCCTATTATTTGACTACCTATTCAGAGGGAAAGGTGGTGATGTCACCACGCTGGCAAGCATGCTCTTTAGATAGGCGATTCCATATTATATTCCCTGTTAATCAAATTCTAAAAGAATGCTTTTTTATGCCAATAATGAGCGAATTTGCAGAAAAGGTTAAAACATTATCACTTTTCACAAAGTATATAAACAATATGGTCAGAGGGAGCACGTAAAAACATTTCCAAAATAATAATTAAATTCTGAAAAGTATGAGTTTCTTTTAAAGTGATAACAAGCGCACGTATTCATGGAAAATGGTAATCACTTAACTTTGAATGTTTTGTGATATTTAGAAAGACCAACAAATTCAATATAGTGTTGATAATATTTATTGTCAGTAATAATATCAGAGCAGTTTGAAATTATTCATTGTTATTAATAAATGACTTAGCTTCAAACATGTTGCCATATTTAGTAATATAAAAAATGTCAATATAGTGTCCATAATATTTGCTATTTTAGTTTTTCAAAGAAGTGTTTATTTGTTTAAAGAAAAATCATGGTGATAGCTGGATTTAAACACCCAACTTCAGGCTTATAAAGCACAAGCTTAAGCCATCATGCCACAGATGCAGTTAGGTGAACAACACTGAAACAGCCATGCACATGTCAATAGAAAGTCTTATACTACTGTTTGTGCTACAGTACATGAATATAATTATATCGTTATTAATTTCTATAGATACCCGATTCCATATTATATTCCCTATTAATCAAATTCTAAAAGTATGCTTTTGTTTACTCTGATAACGTGCGTATTCGCAGAAAAGGTTAAAACTATCACTTTTCTCACAAAGTATTTAAACGTAATATGGTCAGAAGGGGCACGTAAAAATGTTTCCAAAATAAACCACATGTAAGACTTTGATGCTTAAAATGTTTAGGGAGAAATGGAATACTGGTGTGTATTTTTTCATTAAACTACCAATACCAGCCATATATAGTACAGTTTATATAATATGTTTATGTTCCTAAATTAATATCGTTTATGAGCATGTGAAAGGCATGGTGAATCGGAGAATCAGTGGACCAGAGTAACACTCTGAGTTTACAGCTTGTCCAGGGTCATTCATTATTAATACTATTAGTAATATCTTCGGTAAAGACTTTGATGCATAAAATATTTCTGCATAATTAAAATATTTATGATAAAGGTGGTAGGTTGTATACTTTTGTCCAACTGAGCAATCTTGCTTTCAT
Source organism: Lepisosteus oculatus (assembly GCF_040954835.1). NCBI lineage: Eukaryota > Metazoa > Chordata > Actinopteri > Semionotiformes > Lepisosteidae > Lepisosteus > Lepisosteus oculatus. The sequence continues at coordinate 13,684,107 of NC_090713.1, forward strand.
AAAATATACCAACTTTTTAATGTATAATGATTAAAATGCTGTAATACACAGTTTAAATTTAAAAGTCTAAAGAGTATACAACTTAAATTCTTAATTGAATAAAGATTGTCCTTCAGCAGTGATCGGGAATCGAAATGTGGTGTTTTCTGGTGACAGCTCAAATGCTGTACAGTACATGAGAGGTTAAGCTTCATTAGCTCTATCTGGCGGTTTTACAGGGTGATTCCGGATACTATTAACATAATCTAATTTAAATGCGGTAAAATGTATGACGCGAAATGACGTGTTTTGATGTGACACGCGCACCGCGTTGTACCGCAGCGTACCCAGCTTGTTTTGAATGGCTGCATCTGTAGCATACAATAAGATAAGATCACTTTATTGGCCATACAGTACACAATTTCTTACATTAGGAAATTGTCTTTTTGCATACCCCAGCTTGTTCTCCATGAGACACACAGGCAGGGAGAAAGAAGGCTGGGGTCAGAGTGCAGGGTTAGCCATTTATACAGCACCTTTGGAGGAGTTGTGGTTAAGGGTCTTGCTCAGGGGCCCAACAGAGTAGGATTTCTCTGCTAGCTGTGGGATTTGAGCCAGCAACCTTCCAGCCACGGACGGAGATCCTTAGCCACACTACCACTGCTCCACCTCTATAAACATCACATTATATAAACATAATGTTTTCTTTGTGTGTCTGAATTTCCCAAAGTTCTTATCATGAAAAGGGTATCTATTTTGAAGGACTTGATGTAATATTGTGGTTAAGAATCTTCCAGGATGTTCTTCTTGTTTTTTATGATGCAGACCAGAAGCTTGGGGACAACATTTCAGGTGGCTTTCAATAGGACTTTAGGGATATGACTGTGTAGCGGCAATGCTTATTAATAAGACAGAATTAAGTGTTTCTGTGCTTTCCCAAATGAGGCCCCATCTCTCTCTTCATCTCTGTGGTGCAGCCACAGAGAAGCTATTCATGCAGGCTGATTTAAAGATGTTTTCTTTTGATAAGGGACAGCCCCCTAATGGGGATGCACTTAGCTAAGCCTGGCTATCATGATCAATGGTCATCCATTGGCGCCTATCTGTCTAGGGAGTGCCAGATGGACATCTGGAATGCATTCCTAAGTGTCAGGAGTAAGTGACTCATATCTTACCTTGATCAACCAATCAGGGACTGGTAGGGCCGAGTAACCCACGTGGGTCTCTGATGCCCATAAAACTTTCAGCCAATGAATGAGCTGAAGTTCCTCCAGATAAAACAGGCAACACAGAGAGCCTGAGGAAACTATTGTAAAGAGAATTCTAAGGAGAATTCCAGGGGTGCGAGACAATTCCAGGCCAGGACGGCCCAGGAGCAGAGAGGCTCCCAAGGGCAGGACATTCTCGCAGTGCACCTCCTGACCATCCTGAGACTCAGCCCGGACCACCACGGAACGGCCAGGGTGTCCGAGTGCCAGAACTTTGCTTTGTTCTAAGAGTCGAGAGCGGAGGTTGCCAGAGAGTAACCAGAGGATCCACCCGAGGTTAGCATCAGCAGCAAGCCTCGTGAACAGGTCGGAACTGTGGACAGCTGAATCACTATTCAGAACTAGCGCTTCATCAGGAACGAACCGGTCCTCTTCCTGACCTGCTGGGACCCACAGTCATCTTTTCTCCTGTGCACAAACTTTGCTAGTTAAAGCCAACACTAACTAGCCGGACAGTGAGCATCAGCAACACACCGTCGCAAGCCGCACAGCACAGCCTGGCACGGAGCCAGAGAGCCCCAAGAGATTGGATGAGTATTCAACTTCACTGCATTACAGCTCGAGAATTCAATTGTTATCCCAACCAGTTGATATCAATTTAATTCCTATGAGTTATGTACTTGTTTTGAGTATCTAATGTAGAAGTTGTAACAAAGTTCAATTACGAAACGGTCTAAATGAATGATATACCAAAGGTATGTCCTCTTGATACAGTATGTATAACTCTTCGTAACTGAATGAATATATATCTTTTGTATTCTGATAACCCTCACGATAAGATCTGTTAGGTTTATATGCATATTCTATGTATTAATAAATATTATTAGTATTAGTACCTGTGTGTGTGCGTTGTTTGAGTTATATCGCATGGTTGGATTCTAAGACCATTAAAAGAATCATTTTGTGATTTACGGCTACAATTAATAATTGTCCCCGAAAATGCCCAAACCCTACAGAACTGGTGCCTCATGAGAGCACACTACAACTGCCAACTGTGTATTGATTCATAGGACTATTACTGTATGATGACTGGCAAGTGTTGTGGAGTGCTGTGCCTTTTTTCCTTTAGTTCCTTCTCTTTAATGTTCTGTCTGTCCCTCTATTCCAGGTGTGGGCCAGCCTGCACACATCCATTCTGACTGTATGGTAATTAATGAGCATCTAGGCATCTAGACACCCTGTATGATTCTATATGTGAAGATGCTTCTGCTGTACTAATTGCAGTAATAAAGATAATTTTTTAAATCATTTTCAATCAGAGCAATCCAATTGTTCAATATTATATCAATGATGTGTTTTCAAATTATTATCATACTCTGTTAATTAGCAGATTCTATTGGAATATCCCGTACTACCAAACTTTTATTAACTTTTTATTTCTGTATTTTGTTTTTGCTACAAAATACTAGTTTCTGAAACCCATTTCCACTCACCAGATATTCTATACTGTAAATACAAGTGACTCGCATCTAAAGTCATAGAAATAATTTTAAATAAGAAGTCCATCTTAATTGCAATTTCCTAGTACAATGTTTCTGACAGCACAGTCCAATGATTTTTATTTTCCTATTTATATCTTAATACCTGTTTAATTAGTCCCCAATGATTCCATTTTGTTGCACATGAGCTTTTCGAACGATCATGTTCTTTCTACACTGAAGGAGAAGTAACAGAAGCATTCTAATACTTTTCTAATTATCTTTGTGTTCCTTGAGCAAGCAGAAACGGCACAAGAAAGTAGCTGAAGGGTCCCCTTTCTTTAACTCCATATGGCTCTCATGCTGTGATCACAGAGTGACCTGGTGCTCTTTGTGTGTGGGAAAGTGAGGGAGATGGGTATGTCTTTCTCAGGACAGTGATGGCCCAGTACTCTCCATGATGGATGTTTGCCGCTGGTGGCTGGATGTCAAGCAGAGAGCCATCTGGACATGATCATAAGGTCCAAGATCACTGTTCATCACCCAAAGGAAGATCCACCAGTGGGAGATCTGTAGGGTGGTACCAGAACCTAAGCTGACAGCATCTCAGCCAATCACCAGCTGTGATCTACAGAATTCTGTCCAAGATATTCTTTCTGCAATAGAAGAAATCTTGTGTTCATTAACCAATTGTTATTTTTGCTGTATATTTTGAAATAAGACAGTTTAACACTTTCTTTTGGTCGACATGTTGAATGTCCAAATATATTCAGAAATAAGCTATAGCCAGGACAACCGTAGGTGAAGCCAGCTTCCTGTCTGACTGTGTTTCCACAGCAAACGGCCTGACTGGTAGAACTAGCCAACTCCACAGCGCCCCCGCTGCTGGGAAAATTGACCTTGGTGTGAATGTGTGAGTGTCTGTCTGCCCCATAGCCTCACTGTCAAAATGATTTAAATGAGAAATAGAATAAATACATTTCCTTGAATACTGTGACTGTGTTTTACAGTAGCAAACTAGCCAGCAGCCATATCACTCTGCAACTCACAACTGGCAGCCCCATTAAAACTAAGCAGGTGTGAGCCTGGTCAGTACCTGGATGAGAGACCTCCTGGGAAAAACTAAGGTTGCTGCTGGAAGAGGTGTTAGTGGGGCCAGCAGGGGGCACTTACTCTACGGTCTGTGTGGGTCCTAATGCCCCAGTATAGTGACCGGGACACATACTGTAAACAGGCTCCGTCCTGCAGATGAGATGTAAAGCCGAGGTCCTGACTCTCTGTGGTCATTAAAAATCCTAGGGTGTTTCTCGAAAACAGTAGGGGTGTAACCCTGGTGTCCTGGCCAAATTTCCCATTGGCCCTTACCAATCATGGCCTCCTAATAATCCCCCTCTATGAATTGGCTTCATTACCCTGCTCTCCTCCCCACTAATAGCTGATGTGTGGTGAGCGTTCTGGCGCACTATTGCTGCTGTTGCATAATCTAGGTAGATGCTGCACATTGGTGGTGGTGGAGGGGATCCCCATTACCTGTAAAGTGCTTTGAGTGGAGTGTCCAGAAAGGCGCTATATAAGTGTAAGCAATTATTATTATTAAAATAAACTTTTAAGTGCACCTCCGGTAGGTCCCAGCTGCAGCAGTGCAGTTGCTGTGCAGTCCTGCTGAGGGAGGTTTTTGTACGGCTGTGGAACACTGTGTGAACACATAACCACTGTGGTAACTCTGACAGTAATAATCTGCTGCATCTTCAGCCTGGACTCCTGAGATTGTCAGAGTGAAGTCAGTCCCAGATCCACTGCCACTGAAACGCTCTGGGATCCCAGTCTGACGGGTAGTTGCATAATAGATCAGGAGTTTAGGAGCTTCTCCAGCTTTCTGTTGGTACCAGTGGAGGCGATTTTTATCATACACTTGGTATCATACACTGCAGTACTGGTCTTACAGCTCACAGTGACTGTCTGGCCAGAGAGAACAGACTTAACTGTTGGAGTCTGAGTAACAGTAACCTGTCCACTGGATTCTGAAAACAAGACAAAACGGAGCAATTTTAATTTCTTTTAGCTATTTTACACTTTTCTGTAAAGCTTATTTATATAATATGCTAACAGCTTTATACTCCAGATATTAAAAAAGTATATTTAAGTCAACAACTGTCCAGTTATTCATTATAATACATACTTTATATAACCGTGTAAATATATTTGCCTCAGAAAACACATTTGGTACTCTTCTATTGAAGCTCTTTAAATTTTAGATTCATTCTAAATTTATTCAGTTCTTTAAACTTTAACTTTTAAAAGTTAATATTGTGAAAATAATGATAACAAAATAAAAAAATAGAATTAGAGATGTATTTTCTTTAATCCTCACCTTGAGCAAAGAGCCCCAGTGTCCCCAGCAGTAGAATCAGTGGCATCATTGTCCTGTGTGAGTCAGTGACTCTGAAAGGGCTGAACAGTGACTGATCCGCACTGTGAGTCTTAAAGTATTTGGAGCAGTGAGGCGGCACAGGTATGCAAAGCTCCTTCCTGTACACAAATCCTGTCACAGACAGTTAGAAAAGGCCTGATCTGGGAGAACAGATGCAAGGGTTGGGTCTGTTGTTATGTGTATATAATATGTAGTGCATGTACTGCTAGATCAGTACTGTGATGTTAGACCTCTACCACATTTAGTCTGTGCATATACGCCTCTTTAAAACAACAGCTTTTTCTCTTAACATTCTGAAAGCACTGGTCCAGCAGAGACTCACCTTCCCCTGGAGGTCCTCTTGCCAGCACTTGGGGATCCCAGTCCTCCGCTGGCCTTGCTACAGAACCTGCTATTCCTCTGTCTGTTTATTCCCAGTGAGCTCTCCCCAGTGACCCTGCTGTCTACTTTCCACACAGGTCCTCTTGTGCTGGTCTCCCCACCTTTTCCACAGACAGGTCCCAGTCTGCAGACTGCAGCCTTCACTCGCTCCCAGCCCAGTCAGCCCTCACATCTCTCGCTCTCTGCTTCCTGCTAGCTGTCTCACCTCCATCTCATCTCTTTGGTCTCCCAAAGACCCCTGCAGTCCTGCACTTGGGGCTCAACCTGTCATTTTTACTGCAGGGCTTAATAGCGGCTGCAGCACAACATACTGTACATGGTGTACAACTTATTGATACAACACCAAAACATGCATAATAAACTATCAATCTTAATAGAATATATTTGTGAAATGATCTGCTGATAGGAAAGTTTGATCATTCACTCAGGATTACCAAGATAAGATGTAATAACATCAGAGTTAATATATATCACATACATTCATTCTAATTATATCATATCTCATAATATATATATATATGTCAACTATAAAGTGTTGTTATCAACCTTGTAGGTTATGTCAGTCTCAAGCAGTTAAATCATATTTTTCTGACATATATGTAAATATGCTTTAGCTATCATGAACCATCAAACATGTGTCAAGATAATTTGGGGCATTCATACGATTTTTGTTTGCATCTGAACTCTCTGAAGTTCTTATCATGGAAAGGTGATCTATTTTGAAGGACTTTGGAAATATGTAATATCGTGGCTGGGAATCTTCCATGATGTTCCGTTTCTTGTTTAAGATGCAGACCAGAAGCTTAGGGACCACATTTCAGGTTGGGTTTTAATAGGACTTTAGGGATATGACTGCCCGTTGTGTGGTGATTCATAAGACTATTACTATTTGATGACTGGCAAGTGTTGTGGGGTGCTGTGTCTTTTTTCCTTTAGTGCCTTCTCCTTAGTGTTCTGTCTGTCCCTCTATTCAAGGTGTGGGCCAGACTGCACACATCCATTCTGACTGTGTGGTAATTGATGAGCATCTAGGCACACTGTGTGATTCTTTATGTGAAGAAGTTTCTGCTGTGCTAATTGTACTAATAGAGATACATTTTAAATCATTTTCAATCAGAGCAATCCAATTGATCATTATGATATCAATGATGTGTTTTCAGATTATTATCAGACTATGTTAATTAGCAGATTCTATTGGAATATCCCTAACTACCAAACTTTTATTAACTTTTTATTTTTGATTTTGTTTTTGCTACAAAATACTAGTTTCTGAATACCCTTCCACTCACCAGATATTCTATAAATACCAGTGTCTCACATCTGAAGTCATAGTTATTATTTTTAATAAAAGGTCCATCTTACTTTGTAATCTCCTCATACAATGTTTCTGACAGCACATTCTGATTATTTTAATTTTTTAATTTAAATCGTAATACCTGTTTAATTTGTCTCCTGTTGATTCCATTTTCTGTGAGCTTTTCGGATGATCATGTTCTTTCTACATTGAAAGAGGAGTACCAGAAGCATTCTAATACTTTTCTAATCATCTTTGTGTGCCTTGAGCAAGCAGAAAGGGCACAGGAATGTAGCTGAAGAGGCCTCTGTCTTTAGCTCCATGCTGTGATCTCAGCCACAGAGTGATCCAGTGCTCTTTGTGTGTGGGGAAGTGAGGGAGATGAGTTTGTCTTTCGCAGGATAGTGATGACCCGGTACTCTCCATGGTGGATGTTTGCCAAAGGTGGCTGGATGTCTAGCAGAGAGTCATCTAGACATGATCATAAGGTCCAAGGCCACTGTTCATCACCCAAAGGAAGATCCACTAATGTGAGATCTGTAGGGTGGTACCAGAACTTAACCTCACAGCATCTCAGCCAATCACCAGCTGTGATGTACAGTGTTTTGTCCAAGATATTCTTTTTGCAACAGAAGAAATCTTTTGTTCATGAACCAACTTTTATTTTTGCTGTCTATGTTTGCTGTTTAAGACTGTGGGACTCTTTCTTTTGTTAACATGTTGGATGTCCGAATATATTCAAAAATAAATTGTAGCTGGGACAAACCAAGTTCTCTCACCTGTACCTTGGGCCAGAACCAGGAAATCAAACGGTGTACAAACTTTGTTTTTAAAGACTAAAGTTCAGCAAGACGTGGTTATTCACAGATGAACCCAGCTACCTGTCTGACTGCGTTTACACAGTAACCGGCCAGACTGGTAAAACTAGCCAACTCCACAGTGCCCCCACTGCTGGGAATATGGACCTTGGTGTGAGTGTGTGAGTGTTTGTGTATCTGTCTGCCCCACAGCTTCACTCTTAAAATGATTTAAATGAGAAATAGAATAATCACAGTTCCTTGAATAATGTAACTGTGTTAAATGATCTCTTACAGTAGTGTAATAAACTTGTAAGTGCACCTGCAGTAGGTCCCAGCTGCAACAGTGCAGTCGCTGTGCAGTCCTGCTGAGGGAGGTTTTTGTATGGCTGTGTAACACTGTGTGAACAGATCTTTACTGTTGATGTAGTGGAAACTCTGACAGTAATAATCTGCTGCATCTTCAGCCTGGACTCCTGTGATTGTCAGAGTAAAGTCAGTCCCAGATCCACTGCCACTGAAACGCTCTGGGATCCCTGTCTGACGGGTAGATGCGTAATAGATCAATAGTTTAGGAGCTTCTCCAGCTTTCTGTTGGTACCAGTGTAGGCAGTGCTTAGAGTTAGAAACATACACTGCAGGACTGGTCTTACAGCTCACAGTGACTGTCTGTCCAGAGAGAACAGATGTCACTGATGGAGTCTGAGTCACAGTAACCTGTCCACTGGATTCTGTAAACAAGACAAAACACAGGGAATTTAATTTCTTTTAGCTATTTTACTCTTTTCTGTAAAGCTTGTTTACATAATATGCTAACAGCTATATACTCCACAAACCATAAAATATATTAAAGTCAACACCTAGCCAATAATTAATTATAATGCACACTTTTTACAGATTTGTAAATATATTTGCCTCTGAAAATAAATTTGCTACACTTCTGTTGAAGTTCTTTAAATTTTAGATTTATTCTAAATTTATCCAGTTCTTTAAACTTTAACTTTTAAAGGTTAATGTTGTAAAATTAATGTTAATAATATAAATATAATAAAATTAGAGAAGTATTTTCTTTAATCCTCACCTTGAGCAAAGAGCCCCACTGTCCCCAGTAGTATAATCAGAGGCATCATTATCCTGTGTGTGTCAGTGGCTCTGAAAGGGCTGAACAGTGACTGATCCACACTTCAGTCTTAAAGTCTTAAAGTGTCTTAAAGTGTTTGGAGCAGTGAGGCGGCACAGGTATGCAAAGTTCCTTCCTGTATGCAAATACTGTCACAGAGAGAAAAGGCCTGAGCTGAGAGAACAGCCTGGACTCCAGTGATTATCAGTGTAAAGGCTGTTCCAGACTCACCACCAGTGAATCAATCAGGAAACCCAGACAGATGGGCTGCATGCAATATGGATTCTACTCTAGTCCGTAGAGATATCTACACAATTCACACTATCTGACCCTAACCACACTTTATACCCAATCTTTTTTTTAAATGCTTTCTTCTGTTTCTCTCATTTAATCTTAATTCTGAATCTGTCACGATCGCTACTCCTCCTCTTAAGGGCGCTCCAGCCCTTCCTCGTTCCGTCCCATTCCCCACACCTGTTTCTTATTCCAGCCCCTCTTTAGTTCTACCTTTAAAGCCATACGCAGGCGATTGCTCAGGGCTTCTTATTGAATCCAGTTTCGTGAGAGCCCGGGGTCCTGCTGCGTCTGGCTCCGTTATGGTTTTAGTTTCCTGTTCCTGATTCCCTGTCCCGCCGGTCCCGACGGTCCCGACCCGGTTCTGGTTTTTAGTTTCTTTGGGATGGATACCCTGGTCTTGGACTTCGCCTCCCGTTTTGGATTCCCCTTTTGGATTTATGCTTGGATTGTTAGCCCCAGACTCACTTCCCCTGGACACCTGCTCACCTTGGACACGCCCCCCTGTCCCCTGACCGAATCCTGCATGATATGTTTCCCTACAGAATCTTTATACACATGTGCCTCTTTTTTAATGAGTCAGCATCTCTGCAGGATAGAGTAGAATCCAATCTTCCCACAGTAATAATCTACATTTTCAGCCTGGACTCAGTTATTGTCAGTGTAAAGGCTGTTCCAGACCCACTGCCATTGAATCGCATCAAGAACCCCAGATTTATGGGTTGTAAGCAATATGGATTCTACTCAAGTCCATAGAGCCTGTAGGTATGCAATGTGTTTAATTACAATCTAGGTCCTGGAGATTGGTAGCAGGATGAACCGTCAGGTGGGAATGCAGGTGGAGGAGTTCCCCAGGGTGTCAGCAAGGTAAGTGTAGGGAGCTCCAGCTGAGAGATGTGGAAAACCGGCTGATACTGTGCAGAAAGCAGGCTGATAGTTGAGGGGAAGGGCAGGTGGCAGAGCAGAGACACTCTGGGGTAAGACAGACAATGGAGCTGCTGAGCAGGAGCTGTCTGGTTGCTCAGTGAATAAGAATAGAAACTGCAGTAGGAAGAACAGCAGCTGAACAAGAAGCTGTGCACATACTGCCTGTGGAGAAAAAAAAAGTCTCCGCTAGTTCAATGCTATTATTACTATTCATTCTGAAATACCCTATGATATTTGGTGCAGCCTGGCTCCCCTCAGTTTGCTATTGCCCTTCTGCCCAAGACATTCAGACACCCTCAGCATGATCATTCACTGATGGACCTGATAACATCCTAATCAATCCTCAGCTGTGATTTCGTACCTTAAAATATAGCCACCAACTCATTTCATTGGTAAACTCACTGGCTTCACTTCTATCTCTGACTAACTTGGCAAATTGGACTTTACCAACCACGTGACTGCAACAGTCCAGATTAGGACTTAACTTTTTTCCAAGACATACTGTAAGACCCAGACAGTGAGTCACTAAAGTAAAGAATTCTGCCCGAGATATTCTTCCTATAACACATGAAATCTTACAGTATATTTCGCAAACCAATTGTTAATTTTTGATTGACGAAACTGAGGCAGTTGGACTCTTTTTGTCAGCGTTCTGAATATCCAGACAAACCTGTATTCAGTTAAGGGTTGTAGCTGGGACAAATCAAGTTTATCCCACCTATCTTCCTTGAGGCTGTATCCAAACGGTTAACTGTGACTAGCATGTTTTAAGTGGATTTTTAAGGTATGCCTATAAGGAGCAGAGGATGAGACACAATCAGCTGAGCCCTTATTCCACTCAACATAGCTGGAATGGAGTGGAGTGTGGTGAGTCTGGTTAAAGCAGCATACTGTATGGCTCTGTGTGTTCAGACATACTGTAGCAGGACTGTAGGATTAAAGCTTAAAATGTAAGTTGCTATTATAAGACATCAGTTAACTTCTTCTTAATGTTCAGTGACACCGATGATTAACTCCCTCCTCAATTCCTGCACTTTGTACAGTATGTTGGGCTGGAGAGCAGCACATTGAACAGAACATCTCTGACTTCAGGAATTGACTCTGGGGGAGTTTGCCCTCTGGTGGCACCAAAGTGATTTTACTTTTCTGTGAAAAGAAATTGCGAAAACTGTGAAACAGTACATTGAATGTACAGTACTTTTCTAAGCCAATATAATTTTCCATCTCCAGAACTCACTGACCTTGTGCAAAACCTGAAAACCGTCAGAGAGCCAAACATTCCCTTGTAGCACCAGTTGTGTTTCCTGCTTTTAAAGAGGTTATTTTTCCAAACACTACAATCCCCCTGAAGCACCTCAAATCCAGTACAGAACAGGCTCTTTGTGGGTCCTGGCAGGAAAATAGAGTATCATCCTGGCTTCTTACTAAATACAATCATATTAAAAATTATACATACTGGAGATCATCGGATTTGTAATAGGTTTCAGAGCTGTACATGTTTTGGAGTTTCACTCTGATGCCTGAAATGCAACCAATTGGATCTGTAGAAGGAAAAACCTCTCTGGGTGTGTCTGATACCTTGTCTGTCTCCAAAGTGGTTCATAACGTGTCACTCCCACTGTGGGCGTGTCTGATACCACATCACTCCCACCTAACTATTCATCTTCAATTAATCAACTAGTAGGAGCTGTTCAATCAGAATAAAAAGCTTACAAATTAAAAACAGGTCGTGTAAAGATCTGTGTGCCGACGCTGCACAACTGAAATGTGATAAAAGTGTAAACAAGCAAGAATATCAATAAAGTTATGAAAATGCACTGGAGGAGCAGAGCTCAGCTGGAATGGAAACCAGCAGACTGTGTTCCTGTAGCCCCAGGGCTGGGAGACACTGCTCTGATTTATTTTCATGCCCAGGGAAATGTGAGAATGACTCTCAGTGAGACTCTGACCTCTGGAGGGGCTCTGTCTGGGCGTACAGACCTCCAGCCTGTAGAGATCACAGTGCTTTGGAAAGAAGAGCCCAGAGGCCCTGCAGGCTTTTTTAAAGCTCTGTCTTTACATGTGGAATGGCTTCTACAGATGCTTTATTTTTCACACGCCGGGCTGACCTCATGGTGGACTCCCTGGATGTCTCGATCCCCATGTGGAGCACGGTGGTATGCTCCCCCACTAAGCAGTCTCTCTGAAAGGACACGAGCAGGACCTGGTGATAATCTGTCAGCTGGAAGGGTGTGAAGAGCGCAAAGGCGCCCAGACTGGAATCATCCAGGCTCCACTTCTTCACCAGCCTGCCTTCATACAGAGTGCAGACGCCCTCGCTGTGGATATTCTTCCTACAACACACGAAATCCTATATTTCGCAAAACCAATTATTAATTTTTAATTGATGAAACTGGGGCAGTTTAACTCTTTTTGTCAGCATTCTGAATATCCAGACATATTCAGCTAAGGGCTGTAGCTGGGACAAACCAAGTTAATCCCACCTGTCTTCCTTGAGGCTGTACCCAAGCAACAAGCAGAGACTCACCTTCCCCTGGAGGTCCTCTTACCAGCACTTGGGGATCCCAGTCCTCCGCTGGCCTTGCTACAGAACCTGCTATTCTTCTGTCTGTTTATTCCTGGCAAACTCTCCCCAGTGACCCTGCTGTCTACTTTCCACACAGCCCCTCTCGCGCTGGTCTCCCCACCTTTTCCACAAACAGGTCCCAGTCTGCAGACTGCAGCCTTCACTCGCTCCCAGCCCAGTCAGCCCACACATTTCTCGCTCTCTGCTTCCTGCTCACTACCTCACCTCCATCTCATCTCTCTGATCTCCCAAAGATCCCTGCAGTCCTGCGCTTGGGGCTCAACCTGTCATTTCACTGCAGGGCTTAATAGCGGCTGGAGCACAACATACATGGTGTATAACTTATTGATACAACACCAGAACATGCATAATAAACTATCAGTCTTAATAGAATATATTTGTGAAATTATCTGCTGTGATAAGAAAGATTGATCTTTCACTCAGGTATTACCAAGATAAGACTTAATAACATCAGAGTAAATATATTTCACATATGTTAACTCTAATGATCTCATATCTCATAACATATATTGAATATAAAGGCTGAATAAATTACAAAAAAGAATTCTCCCTTCTCTTAACGACAGACTACTGTTCTTTTAAATTTTCTCCATTCATTGGAAGTGTGATTTCACACCTCTCTGCACCCATTCTGACTTCACACCTCTTGATTGGCCTCTCTTTCTGTCCCCTGCTCCCGCCTCTCACTCCTCCTCCCTCCCAACCTTTGTTCTCCCGCTACTTTACCTTTGCCTACTGCCCTGTCTCCCTCACACCTGAAGAAGGCTCCACGGCCGAAACGTTGTGTTCTCTTTCTTCTTTTTTTCAGCATGGAATAAACCTATTACTTGTTCCTTAATCGATCAGGAGTTTAGGAGCTTCTTCAGCTTTCTGTTGGTACCAGTAGAGGTAGTTGTTATTATACACTGCAGGACTGGTCTTACAGCTCACAGTGACTGTCTGTTCAGAGAGAACAGATTTCACTGCTGGAGTCTGAGTCACAGTAACCTGTCCACTGGATTCTGAAAACAAGACAAAACACAGCAAGTGCAGGAATTTAATAACTACAATGCTTTAATTTCTTTTAGCTATTTACACGTATCTGAAAAGCTTGATAATAGATAAAGCTACATAATTTGCTAACAGCTATACACTCCATCACAAATTTAAAAAAATATGTTTACATCAACACCTAGCCAAGTATTAAATTATACCCTGAGCAGCGATGAGGAGTGTCCAGAGGAAGATGGTGATGAAGGTCATTGTTGCTGTGGGTTCTGTTGCCATGAAGGGCAGCTCTCAGTCATGAAGTGTTAAACTCACAGGACTATAAACACTCCCAGAGCACTGAAGCATGTGCTGTCAATGCAAAGTGTCTCTTCTATGCAAATTATCTTCCTGGGTTCGGCAGCACTTGTAGCCAGTCAGTGATGGAAACACAAGCTTGGTGCTGTGTGTTGTGACAGAGCAAGATGAGCAGATTAGCATGAACACTCCCAGGACAGCAGGACTGGACAGAGAGCAGCTTTGTAAGGAGCAGAGGATGAGACACAAGCAGCTGAACCCTTATTGTACTCGGCACAGTTGGAGTGGAGTGGAGTGTGGAGAGTCTGTTTAAAGCACCACTTGGCTCTGTGTGTTCAGACACAGGAGGACTGAAAGATTAAAGTTCAGACTGTAAATTGCTGTTATAAGTCATCAGTTAACTTCTTCTTAATGTACAGTGACACAGGTGATTAAGTCCCTCCTAAATTAGAGCACTTTTTGTATAGGGATGGAGAGCGAGTGTTTGAGCAGGACATCTCTGACTTCAGGGAAACAATCTGGGGGAGTGTGCCCTCTGGTGGCAGCAAAGTGATTTTTATTTTCTAAAAAATAAATTTACTAAAACCTCCATCCTACAAATTGTCTTTTCACCTTAAAATGGAACCTGAAATACCATTCCAATGTGTTTCATAGCTTATGCTTGTGGAAACCGCTCAGATAAAATGGTCAAAGACGGTACAAATAGCTCAGAGACACAAGAAAGACGAGGAGGCTAGTAGGCTCATCTTGCTTTCTCAGTTCTACTTAGCTAACTGGTAGGCTGTGTGTTGAAATCCTTGTTAGTCCACTGCTGTTGTGCCCTTTTAGAATGCATTTCACCCAGTTTGCTCCAGCTAAGCGATTGGTTGAATCAGTGGTCATTTTTGATGATCCAAATTGCTCATCCTGCATCTTGAATAGAATCGTCTTTAACACCACAGCTGTGACAGCAGCTTGTTCCAGACAACTGGGTGTAAACAGTTGTCTCCTGTTCTTGAGGCAATTAAATTTCAACTCCTATTGGTTGTCCCAAATCCAGCCTGGATCCAAGTGTAGATCTTGATCTAGGATATTTAAAAAATTAAGACTGAAATAATTTTTCACAATTTTGAATTTTCAATCAGAGCGGATACCCCTCCTGTATTCGCTGTTTTCAATCCAAATGATTTGTGTAGTGCATTAGGCGCCATTCAACATGTTTTGGCCACAATATTTCACCAGAAGCTAATTTACTGTAACACACAGAACAAGAAGATGGTGTCCTTAAAGAATGACATGGCTGCCTAAAAGGTGGTGAACCCCTGCAGAAAGAACTAGAGAAAGCAAAACCTGCTTTGTAGCAGTTTTATAAACATACTTAATGTACACTGAATGTACATTTTTAAGCCAATACATTTTTTCCATCTCCAGAACTCACTGGCCTTGTGCAAACCCTGAAAAGCATCTAAGACCCAAACATCCCATTGTAGCTCCAGTTGTGTTTTGTGTTTTTAAGGATGTTTTTTTCAAACACTATGTTCCCCTTGAAGCAACTTAAATCCAGTAGAGCTGCATGCTCTGTGGTTGTCCTTATGTGAAAATAGAGAATTGTTACAAATGGAAGGTTTTGAAAATGGTGAATAACAGGAATTGACCAAGCAGATAAATCAAGAAGTAAAATAAGTAATCAGAGTGGTTGCTATAATTAGAAGTACATGGATTACTTGTTCTCTGGCACAGTTTTGGTGAAAAGAATACTAATTCAGGCACACTGGGTTAAACAAATATTCATTAACAGTGAAAATACAAAGTGTATTAAACACAACATAAACATGCAACAAGTTACTGTGCTTACAAGTACTGTAGATATACAAGGCCTACAGTACATCTACAGCATCCAGAAAGCCTCACTTGGTAAATGACACTTAATCATTTACCCAGAACTTAATTAACCAGGTAAACCAAGGTGAACTTCATGATTGCTTGTGATCACAGGATCCAGACCCCTGCATCTCAGTAACCCCCCCCCCATTTGCTTTGAAGCTGGAAATGTTTACACTGCCAAGTGTTACACACTTGAACTAGATTCCTAGACAAGTCAAGGATGATGAGCCCTAAAAGCAGTTTTGTAGCTGACTGACTGCACCACCAGACACCTTGAAGGGTGCAAAGACCCTTTTACCCCTGTAACAGGCCCTGAAAGACTTTTGCCTATCTGGCACTGAGAACACTGCTGAGAGAAAAGCTATTTTGTTTTTTTCTATTTCTAGTTCAAAAATGGGGAAGTTGCTCCATCTTATGGCCATTCTGAGCTTGTGTCTCTCACTTTAGCATATTTGTTCCGCGCTGTGTGTTGATTCTGGACCCAGACAAAACATCTCCAAGCTTGTAACTGAACAGCTTAGTGTCCAACTACCAGCCCCTCTACCAAGTGTACAGGGTTTCTCTAAACAAAGGGAACATGATTGAGAACAAAGGTGTCATTTTGATTATGTCAATTTCCCATTAAATATGAACTCTGTGAGGAATTGATTATTTCAATATTTTTTTGTAAACAAGAAAGTATTAAATAAAACCTCAAAAACAAGTTACCAGATTACAGAGTCAGGATTACTGCCTGATGCACGCAGGCTGTGGGATGGGCTGTAGATGGGCCTTTTCACACCTCCTCCTCCCTATCCAACCACCTCTCAACACTTTCCACCCTTGTTGAGCCCCAGACAGTGCAGAATTCTTCTGCTGTAGGAGACCCAGTCTTCTGGAGAAGCAGAGCTCTCTGCTGTCTGGGAAGTGGTGCTGTATAGCTCTGAGCCTTCAAGTGACATGATCACATCTAGGCAGGGGAAGAGCTGCTCTCAATACAGTTATTTTATATCAGTTGAGCTCAAGGGTTACTAAAAAACAGAAAAAATATATGTCACAAGTGTCAACAGTTGAAGAAAGGCCAAGGCTCGGAAGATTAATTGAGTTTGTACACAGTATATAGTGGCCAGTGATTTTGTCATTTAAGGCCTGTTTTTCTTTCTCCAGTCTGTCTGTTTCCTCTTCCTAATCAAAGTCTTCAAAAGTAAAAATTGGGGCTGGTGATGATTAAAAAATGTGTCATTGAGGGACGTACTGACCCCGTCCAGCTGTAGTAGGTCTGTAGTTGTTCTCTGCTTCAGTTTTCTGGGGTTCCTGTTGATGAGCCAGAGCAGCTCTTGTACAGGGTTTTTCTTTGAGTATGTAACACTGTGTGGACACAGGACCACTGTGTTTACTCTGACAGTAATAATCTCCTGCATCTTCAGCCTGGTGCCCTGTGATGGTCAGAGTGAAGTCAGTCCCATATGTCTGCCTGCCACTGAAACATTCACATATATATGATATATGTAACCTCATACTGTATATCAGGAGTTTCATAGTTTCTCCAGGTTTCTGATGGTACCAAGCAAAACAAGGGTTTTTTGAGCCACTATCATAACAGGTGTACACAGAGCTGCTGGTCTTAAAGCTGACAGTGACTTTCTGTACTGGGAAAAGAGATTTCACTGCTGGAGTCTGAGTCACAGTAATCTGCCTGCATGAACCTGAAAATTTTTTTTATACGTTTCACTTTTGAAACACTTAAAATGACATTTCTGCTAATTACAAATCTTCTTGTATTAATTTATTTGCTACTCGCCACGAGTACAGACAACAAGTGTCCATATGAAGACACTGATAAAAGTTATTGTTGCTGTGGGTTCTGTTGCCATGAAGGGCAGCTCTCGGTCATGAAGTGTTAAACTCACAGGGCTATAAACACTCCCAGAGCACTGAAGCATGTGCTGCCAATACAAAGTGTCGTCCTTAATTAATTAACCAAGCTGAGCTGTAAACACGTTTGTGCACTGAGGTCTGTGAAGAAATGTCTGGTTCTGCCTCATTATGCACAATAAACACAACTTCATAGCAGGAATATTTCAGGAGTACCTTTTGTCAACAAACCTGAGGGCTCAGTTTACCTTATGTTTTCCTGCAGATGTAGTTCATGTTATCTGATGGCATTCAGTTTGTAATCTTGTTGTATTCTAATGATAGTTAAATAGATAATTTGCTTGTTGTTTTGGTTAGTGCTGCCTGTCAGGCAACACCAGGTTAAATTATTAAATGTATTGCAGTTTTCCAGTAATTCCAGTAGAGGTCACTGTTGCAAACTAGAAATACACTGACTTTCAGTACTTTGGCTCCTCTTCTCTAACACAGAGTGGCTCATCTTTGTCAACACACAATGATACAAAATAAACTTCAAATGCACACACGGATCACATTTCTAATTTTATGGGTTATATACTGATAAGTATCTGATATAGTATTGTATATTGATCTATTTATGTTTATTTATTCTATATAGATATACTGTAGCATATTGCATTGTAGTCAATGATTTAATTTATTTGCAAAAAAGGAAATTGTATTGCAAGAATTTGAATGGTGTAGTGGAGGTGTGAATACAGTTTGCACTGATTGACAACTGTTAGATGTTTGAAGGCCATATTGTCTCACAAATATTGTACCTGAAAACAAGCTATTTGTAGGTAGAAAGGATTACAGTATTTAGATACAGTATACATTTCTGATACAGTTTACATTTAAAATCAAAACCTTATTGTTTAAACCAGTCATCTACAGTTTCCATGACATGTAAAGCATCCTGGAAACACTCCTGCAGTCAAACTACATCTGTGGTACCCGTTGCACATTTCAGATACTGAATGAGAAGTTTAAATGCTGCAGAAGGAACTAAACAAACAAACGGCCACAAAGAGATTGAACTGACACCATCAGGGTTCAGGGAGCTGTGTACCTGGTTTGTCAGAGAAACACAGAGACACAGTCTGATAAATTTCAACTCTCCCATCTGAGCAATTTCTCCCAACAACACAACAACTGACAGATTTTCCCCCACTCCTCTCTCTAAGATGGGGTGTGTATCAAAAATCAATTTGATATTTTTGAAGAACATATATGTATTTCTATAATGTGAAGTACTATATAGATCTCAGTCCCCTCTAAACTCTCAGAGCCCCGGGTCAGCACAGCTGCAGGGAGAGGTCCCAGTCAGAGCCCAGGAACTAGGAATCATCAGGGAGCTCAGGCTAACGGAGTGAGGATCTCCAGGCATCATAACAGAATCAGGATGCCTGGCTCCCTAGGAAGGAATAAAAAGGCTTTGCTGGGGAGCATGAAGAAGAGGGAAAGAAAAGTAACCCAGACAGCCCGAGAGAAAGGGGTAAGGAAAAGAAAAGAGTCTGATGTAATAACAGGGGCTAACCAGAGCTGTACTCAGACTATAAAACATCCTGCAAAACTGCTGGGATTCAGAGGACCAGAGGGATACACCTTGTGTGTAACTTGTTGCATCTCTGCAGAGTGTATGACATAAGAACTTATTCTAGTATAACTGTGAAACTTAAAAATGCCAAAGATTTACATTTCTTTTCCTATTCACTTTGATAATCTAAGATGAATGATTTGTAAAAAAATTAACTAATGTCATTCCATTTCCTCCAGCACCAGCACATACAAACTCCACAGCAGATTCAGAATTGAATCCAGGGCACCAGCACTGCAAGGCACAATAGTACCACTGTGCCATCATGCTGCCATATCTATTAACTTAGATACATTAGAAATGTATGTGTAAAAATGTAAAATAACAAATATCTACAGTACTTACAAATCTATTCAAATATAATATAAATTTGTACATTATGAACAAACCCAGTGTTATTCAGTTCTCCTGTAGCACCTCTGCTGTTCTTCTGTCTGAGACCTGCTGATGAGCCAGAGCAGCTCCTGTAGAGCTGAGGGAGGTTTTTGTACAGACAGATTAATGTACTCATATTTAGTTAATTCTGTAACCCTGCTTTTATCAACAGATATTTGCTATTTGAGTGGAAGTTGCACAAATATGTTTAAAGAATTCAATTATAGACGTTCAATTTGTTGTGTGTATTATTTGACATTTTTTCATCACCTTTAGTCATAGGTCATAAGTTCCAACTCATGTACAGCTACATCATTATTAAGCTTGGTGCAGCTACAGTAACATTGTTAATGAAGATCAGTGTTTGTCTCAGTTGTGTTCCTCCACAGGCTGGGTCCTATTTCTTTGTCTTACCTCTCAGCACCTGCAGGAGGGCCCAGCTGCAGCAGAGCAGTCGCCGTGCAGTCCTGCTGAGGGAGGTTTTTGTACGGCTGTATAACACTATGTGCATGGCCAGTAACTTTTGATGTTGTGTAAACTTTGACAGTAATAATCTGCTGCATCTTCAGGCTGGACTCCTGTGATGGTCAGAGTGAAGTCAGTCCCAGATCCACTGCCACTGAAACGACTTGGGGTCCCAGAGTTTAGTTTATTTACTACATAAATCAGAAGCCTAGGAGCTCCTTCAGATTTTTGATGGTACCAGGCCATGCGTTCACCTGATGAGCTACTGTAAACTGGACTGCTGGTCTTACAGCTCACAGTGACTGTCTGTCCTGGGAGAACTGATCTCACTGATGGAGTCTGAGTCACAGTAACCTGTCCACTGGACTCTGAAAGGAACAAGACAGAACAAGAAATACTGAAAGTTATACTAGAATATTGTTTAAATATGTAGTACAATATTTGTTTACCGTAAAGATTTACAAAATCTTTCTGCTATATATATAAACACTCCCAGAGCACTGAAGCATGTGCTGCCAATGCAAAGTGTCTCTTCTATGCAAATTAGTTTATTTTGAATCAGGGACACATAAGAAAATATTTTATCTTTGAATGGAGTAAGATAAGCATTAAAATTTCCATGAACAAAAGAGTTGAGGATTTCTATGGAGAACATAATCAGGTAAAATCAACTGACGACATATTGTGCTTTTTTTTCTGCTGTTATTTTAAGAAATTGTTTGTGACTTGATTACATTTTTAGCTGAAACCTGTTCTTATACTCTTACATACTGCATGTATGGTGCTCCTGTCCTTTCAGTTGTGATGATTAAAGTATGAAGGAGGTGAATATGAAAATTATGAAAAATTATAATTTTATTGCAATACATCAGAGCCATATTCTTATCAGTATGTACAGTATGATGTCACTGTCTGTTAAGTTGAATTTAAAAGGGCAGTAAGTGTTCAAGAGGCACAGATTAGATGAAAATGACTTTTTTCTTTAAGTATAGTGACGTTCATCATTATGTACTGGAATGTGCATCATTTCATCCAGACCCCAAGATAAGACCCATCTTCCACACTGAGCAGCAGGAGAAGCAGGAAAGGGATTAGAAATGCCATTATGAAGCTGTTCTGTGTCTGAGACTGGAGTCATTGTTCACACATTGACAATATTCTAGTCTCTACAGATACAGTAACTAACTTGTATGCTAATTAATAATGAATCGAAAATGAATAGAAAATACACTCTTCGTTGGCACAATGACTTGAAGCACAAATCCAGAGCCACACTGAAGAGGTCTCACAAGAAGAGACTGAAAGTCCTTGAGTGTTCCAGTCCCAGTCAAAGCCCAGACTTGAATCCCATAGAAAAGTGATGGAGAGGCTTGACAGCTGAAGTTCATAATCAATACACCATCCTGCTGTTCACATCCGAGGGAAACATACTGTATCCAGGAATGTGACACAAACTTTATAGTACTAGTAGCTTTACAGAAATTGCCAGCAGTTACAGAAATTACTGTGAAACTTGCTTCCAACAGCTACTAACTTAGGGGACTGAATATTGATGCTTCGTAAAGTATGTACAGTATGTATCTTCACAGCATGTGTCTTCATTGAAGATTTTGCGAACATTTAACCACCTACACACATAACACCGTTCCTCTGAAATGAAAAGAAAAATCACTTGAAAACAAGCATTACACACATTACATTCAACAAAAGCTGATATCATTGGCGGAAGGTGTAAGTGTTATTTGTAGTTAATACTATTCATTCCTATGTGAAAGTAAGAAAATTTGAGGTGTACAGTATATACAGAAAACAGTCCATTCTAGTCCGGTCTAGTTATTTACAAATTGATTACAAATTTACAGTTGATTACAAAGTAATCATTTATTTCAGGGTTTAGCAACTGCAAATAACTTGAATGGCAAGACCAAACTACACAAAAAACGGACTGAAAACTCACAAAAAGGTTTTATGATTCTTTGTTAGATTTGTGCTGTAAATTTGCAGTGATGGACTATATACTGTATTAAACACTGTGAATTGTCTGTACTTGTAGTGTTTGTTCACGTATTTTATTGACATATCGTATCTAAACAAAGGCATTCTGAATGTGTGAAACTGGCTGATTTACAGTGAGAGCCTGTATGAGACTTTAATAACCTAATTGTACTTTTCCAGATTCATAAACAGATTTATGTGTCTCAAAAACAACATTGGACAGCAAGTGTTTGGGCTTTCTTTCTGTTACAGAGTGTATAAACAATTACTTTCAGATTATCAGAATTGAACTGAGTGTATGATAGAATATTGTGTAGGCAGATGTTCATATTGTATATAAAAAGGAAAATTGTGTATATTAAAATATTTTAATTTGAGACATTTTAGGAATCCTTCTTCAGGGTCTTCGAAAGAAATTAAACGACTGGAATAGTGGAGACAAATGCCAGTAATGAAGGAACTGGATTGACAAGGGTGAGAGCTGCAGGCCATTCTGTTGGCTTTATCAATGTGCGATTGTACAGTGCAGGTAGCAGTGATCTGTCTCCCTCTTGTGGCCAGAGTTGAGAAATACAGACTTCATTTAATGTGGTTCTATTTGACTGTAAACACAACAGAATGTGAACCACCCAGAGCTTCTGTGTCTTCAGGCTCCTGCTTCGTCTGATTGGATCGGTAAGAGTGACAGTGTCCTGTGCACAGTCAGTCCAACATATTCATAATAAATTAACTCTACTGCCTGAACAGCAACTTTTTCTTTCTCTTCTTAGTGATGGAAGTTACCACTTGTTTTATTGGAAAAGTAAAATATACGTATAAATGATAAACATTTAATATCACTGAAAATGCTAAAGGGATATACATTTATTTGATATGAAGAATGTATAAAAATATTTTCTACATAGCTGTTAAAAGTATAAATAATTCTTTATTTTTCATCTTCGGTTTCATTTAAAAACATACCGTAGATACGTTTAGAAGTCATTTGGGTAAAAATACTGACTATAACATTAAGGTAAAAGTTTAACACATTATGTACAATTTTATTTGTGCTCAGTTCACTTGTAATAGGTTGCCTTTTCGAATTCCGCGGCCGGCAGAGGAAATCTACTCTGTTGGGCCCCTAAGCAAGACCCTTAACCCCAGCTGCTACAGGGGCGCCATATAAATGGCTAACCCTGCGCTCTGACCCCAGGCTTCTCTCTCCCCATCTGTGTGTCTCATGGAGAGCAAGCTGGGGTATGCGAAAAGATAAATTCATAATGGAAGAAATTGTATAAGGCTAATAAAGTGATCTTATCTACAAATTATTTATGTGTTTAGAACTCAATATTTAATGATGCACAAACCCAGTGCTCTTCAGTGCAGATGAAACAGCTCTGCAGCTGTTCTCAGCCTCAGTCCTCTGTGGTTCCTGTTGATGAGCCAGAGCAGCTCCTGTAGAGATGAGGGAGGTTTTTGTACAGACATGTATCACTGTGATACCCGCTGTAGCCCTGCTGACAGTAATAATCTCCTGCATCTTCAGCCTGGACTCCAGTGATTGTCAGTGTAAAGGCTGTTCCTGACCCACTGCCACTGAAACGACTTGGAATCCCAGACTGACGATATGTTGCTCCACATATCAGGAGTTTAGGAGCTTCTCCAGTTTTCTGATGATACCAAGCAAGACAGGGGCCACTTGAGCTACTACTACCACAATAACAGGTACCCACAGAACTGCTGGTCTTACAGCTCACAGTGACTGTCTGTGATGGGAGAGCAGATGTCACTGATGGAGTCTGAGTCACAGTAACCTGTCCACTGGAACCTGGAACAAAATAAACAAGTAAATGTCTCACTAGAAATACAATTTGATTATGTTACAATTCCTGAAATGCCTACTACAAATTTGTGCTATCACCTTGCAAACCTTTCAATCCAGTTTTCTAGTTTGAAAAGATAAAATAAAATTACATTGCAAATCTCCTTGAATTGTGTTACTTTGCATTAATTTCATGGCTCCTCACCATGAAAGAAGACAAGTGTCCAGATGAAGATGGTGATGAAAGTCATTGTTGCTGTGGGCTCAGTTGCCATGAAGGGCAGCTCTCAGTCATGAAGTGTTAAACTCACAGGGCTATAAACACTCCCAGAGCACTGAAGCATGTGCTGCCAATGCAAAGTGTCTCTTCTATGCAAATTGTCTTCCTTGACAGGGCAGGACTTTTAGCCAAAATGAGCTGTAAACACAGTTCGTGCACAAAGGTCTGTAAAAACATGTCTATTAGAATCTGATCTTGCATCATTCTGAATGATAAACAAAACAAGGTTTTCTTTATCACAGGAATATTCCAGGAGTCAATACAGCTAAAAAAACCTATCAGTTGTACCTCATGTTTTCTTGTTTCTAATGACATTCAACATATGCCAATTACTTTTGTGTTTAGTTAAGACTCACAGTGTGGATCAGTCAGTGTTCAGCCCTTTCAGAGTCACTGACACACACAGGACAATGATGCCACTGATTCTACTGCTGGGGACACTGGGGCTCTTTGCTCAAAGTGAGGACTGAAACAAACGTCAGTCTAGTATTTCATTTAACTAATTAGTAAAGTTAATTTTAGTCCAACTATCTTAACACTAACATAATCACAAGAGGTTGATAAAAAAAAGAAATATGAAATACATGGAAATGTAGAAAATATGTTTTATTAGGCAAATCAATCAATACAATATTTACAGCAAGAAAGCATTCTTTCATTACTTGTTACTTTTTCATTTCCAGCGTCCTGTTGCCAGATATTTGGAAATGGAAATGTAGGCACATAAATTAAAAAATGTTTCTCACAAGCAATTTTAATTATTATATTATAACAATTTGTTGTTCATCATCATCTTACCTCCGGAGTCCAGTTGGCACATTGTTGTGACTCAGTATTTAAAATAAGTATTTCAGTATTTAAATTTCAAAGGCTTTGCAATTGAATTGCCAAAAAATAAATTATAAAAATATAATGCCAAAAAAATAGCCATTATTTGCCATCAGATAAAATATTTTAACAGCTTTTTTGCATTTCTAAATGTCTATTTTTATTTTGTGATATATATTGTTTCATGTCAAAATGCCTTTCCATCAGCTACATTTCCAAAGAAGGTACAGTACATGGACACTACTGTTAAAGCAGAAGGATGGTGTGTTATTTCTGAAGGATTTGTGTCTGAAACATGATGATATTGTTACAAATGGGGGGATACAAAAATAGTGAAAATCAGGACCTGAATGAGAGGTTAAGTCAATAAGTGAAATAATTATTCATAACCCTCAACTTGTAAGTGATTTCTAGCAATATACCCGAGCGGTTGGTATAATTAGAGGCACATACTCAGGTACTGTGACAGAATGAACAAATCTTGGTTCATTTCACATGTTTTAAACAACTGTCCACACTAAATGAATAAGAACTATGAGAACTAAGAATTATGAATATGGTGCTTGGTCTTTTGTTTTATTGTCTGCAATAATCTAAATTATGTCATGTTCTAGTTTGAGGCTCTTTATAGATTCCAGCGTACAGGTGTGCAGAGAACAGAACTTTAATGCTAACAACTTACAGGAAGGCTTAGTATCATATCTGTGCTATTCCATATCTGTCATGGATGTCGGAAGGGACAAACCGTGGAGAGGCAGGAGAGCGAAAAAGACCTATGCGAACGGGGAGTTAGCCCGGCCTCAGCAGTGCAAAGAGTCCTGGAGTGCCGTATAGAAACCTATACCCTCAGGCCACGGACAGAGTGGTGACCTGGTGCTAGGCGGGTCTCAGGACATCCGAACGTCAATGCTGAGCCAAGCAGAATAAGTGACCCGGAAATATATAGCCCCAGAGAGAGAGACACCGGAAGGAGAGCAAAGCACAGGAAACTAGGGACAGAGTAGGAGCGCCGTCTGGCTACAGAGGGCGTGACAATATCCTTAACGGTCGCTCATGATAACTCTAATCTTCTCATTAATCCCAAAGAGGCATTCAATTCCTCCTCCAGTTCTACTCATCTCCTCTCTGGAACAATCAGCAATATCCAGGCCTAGTGTCAGTCACTTAGCCCCAGCGTATCTCTCTGACAAATTCTTCCTGGGAAAACAGTGAACACTACTACTACAATACATTAATCTTACTACACCAGCCCAGATACCTACACCAGGTCAGTCACTCAAACCCTGGAGTGTCTCCCTGAGAAATATCCAGTGTTCTGCTGAAGTATTTCAGTTTTCACTGCCACCAACAAGAAATTCATTTTGAAATAATTATTTCCTGTGAAAGGTCTGAACTTTTGAAGTGAAACTGATAAATGAAGTCATCAAAATGACATCTTCTTGCTTAATCAGGCTCCTCTCCATTGTTCTCTTTGTTTAGATGAACCCTGTGCGTTAGGTAGAGGCAGTGGGCTGGTACAGTAGTTGGACACTGGGCTGCTCAGTTACAAGGCTGCGGACTTTCAATCTGGGTTCAATTCAATGTACAGTAAATTATGATCAAGGGAAAGACACCAACTCACAATGAGATTAACATGGGGCAACTTTACCATTTTTTTAACTAGAAACAGAAAACACTAAAAGCCTTTCTCTCCACAGTTGTCAGGACAGAGTTCTTTCCGGGCCCTATGCAGACGACACGATCCGGGATTGAGTGAGGAAACACTGGGAAAAAAGTCATGCAGGATTCGGGAATGAAGACAGGGGGGAGTGCCCATGGAGTGCTGGTGGTTGGGGGAGGTGTGGCCAAGGCAAACGATCCAGGGATGAGACGAACGGGAAATCCAAAAAGGGCAAAAGTCCAAAGCCAGGCGATCCATCCGAGACAGACTATTTAAAAACAGGAACCGGCAGGGGGCACAGGAACGGGAACAAGAAACAGAAACTTAAAGCATAACGGTGCCAGGCGCATCCAGGTCCCGAGCTCGCATGATGCTCAGAAACAGACTCTCGAAATGTCTCTTTGCCAGAGTGCTGAGTGCAGTATAACCTGATCTTAAGTAGCCTGCACCAGGCTGAAGTGCTGAAAATAGACCACAGGTGATCAGGCTCCTTGTCTGGTTATGTGTCCATGGTGAAGGAACAAAACATGTACAAGACTTGTGTGGTCTAACATTGGCTTTACACCCAGAATGTAAATAGGGAACTTGTTTCTGTCAATAAACCAAGAGACATGATCTTAGATAAAATATTCTTATTCTGCATGTTTATTTTAAACTTTTCGCTCAGATATTTATACAGGAAAATTCGACTTATTACTACAGTACTGTACATTGAGCAGTTTGTCATGTATCACTAGGTAAACTCACTGAGACACAATTATATGGGCAGTGAGCTAAACAGTTTGCTTCACTAATCTTTGCATGAACTTCATGTGATGTATATCCATATATAGACATATTTATGTATTACTATTAGGGGGAGTGTCACTTTAGCTTGTGTGTTTCACAGTATAATAGACCATCTTTAGTTACTTATTTTCGAGTTTGGTGGTTGTAATAAAGGGACTTCCCCAACACAGACACCTGGACTCTTGTCACGCCCCACACTTGCCCTCGCAAACCCCATTACATTCCCAAACCCACAGTTTCACGATCTCATTCCTAACTGAACCCATCACATTCTCACAGTCACCAGATTCCACAGATTCTCACTCCTGAGCCAATTATCCTACCACATCCCTCTCTCTTCACTATTTAAAGTTCCCTCACGCACCAGACCTTGCTCACTATTGAAAAGCCTCCTTTAGAGTTTTCTAGTGCGCGTTTTTGTCTTGTTGGATTTCCCAGTTTTTGGACTTTTCGCTTTTGATCTCGTCTCTTGGATTTCACCTTTTGGATTGTCTTCTCGGTTTATCTCTGCTCTTTCTGGTTAACTGATCTCTAACTTCTCTTATCAACCTTGCTTCTGGATTATGATTTTGGATTGTTTGCCTCTGCATCCCGCAGAATTCACTGCAACACAGGATCCTCGGAAAACTACCTGCCGGATCCTTGACACTCTGACATTTGTATGACACAAATGACATGCTGTAGGCAGTAAATGAAGAAGATTACTACTGAGAGCAGAGATTTAGCTTCAATCTCATACAGTGATACAGTACGCACCTGGGCAAAATCCTCTTTTCTATTACAGGAGGTGGTGTGGTTAATTGAAAGAAACCACAGAGGACTGAGGCTGAGAACAGCTACAGAGCTGCTATAATTGCTTTTTTAAATTTTTTACATTGATATACAGTAAACCTATGTATTGTTAAGTTGTTGGATCTCTATTTTCACTGTAATGTAGTGTTACGACCCCAAGTGTCTAGGGGTAAAGGGGTGTAACATTTAGGATAATTTGTGGATGCAGGTGGGTTCTGGTGAGGGACTTAGGAAGCGTGATAACAAGGGTCGGTGCCAAAGTGATGATTTTAAGGTGAATAAGTGACTGGTTTGTAATTGGACACAGTAACACACAGGGTAAGGGAACTAGAGTGGTGTCAAAGAAAAGAAAATAACAAACAAAATGGACCTGGCTAAGAAAGTGAGGGAAAGTTAACCTGACTACAAAAGAAAACCTGAAACACACGGTCTTCAGCATCTTCAAACACCCTAACTAGCCTTCACTGACTACCAAAACCATACAAGACAAACGGCACTCACCCATACTTAACTAGTGTGACTAATACAAAAATCAACTATGTGTGTAAAGTGTACCCAACAACCTAAACTAACCCTATACACTAAAGTTCACTCAAATATACAAGTGAACTACGAATACAAACAAGAGTAGACAAGTAACAGGGTACAAAAGAACACAGAGGTTGATACAATAACAGGTTTCGGCAAGGAAATGGCGAAACAAGAATAAACACAATCTAACTAACTAACAAAGCCAAAGCTATGAGAAAACACACACAAGAAGCAAAACGAAGCCGAAGCAAAAACCAAAAGTGAAGCGAAACCCAAAGCCGAGTGGGACTGAAGTTAAACGAAAGGCTCCTTCCTTCTGAAAACCTTCATGTTATATGCTGAATAAGATGAGTTGTGATTGGTCGAGAAGCTGAATGAAGACGATGTCTTCACAGAAACAATAGTGTAATGGTGGGCCAATGGGGTAGGGAAAACAATCAAAGTGGTTGCCAGCAGCCATAGCACCCTGCAACTCACAACTGGCAACCCACTGAAGCTAAGCAGGTGTGAGCCTGGTCAGTACCTTGATGAGAGACCTCCTGGGAAAAATTAAGGTTGCTGCTGGAAGAGGTGTTAGTGGCGCCAGCAAGGGGTGCTCACCCTGCAGTCCATGTGGGTCCTAATGCCCCAGTATAATGATGGGGACACTATACTGTAAACAGGTGCCGTCCTTCGGATGAGATGTAAAACCGAGGTCCTGACTCTGTGGTCATTAAAAATCCCAGGGTGTTTCTCGAAAAGAGTAGGGGTGTAACCCCGGCGTCCTGGCCAAATTTCCCATTATCCCTTACCAATCATGGTCTCCTAATAATCCCCCTCTATGAACTGGCTACATTACTCTGCTCTCCACTATCTGATGTGTGGTGAGCGTTCTTGCGCACTATGGCTGCCGTCGCATTTCCAGGTGGATGCTGCACATTGGTGGTGGTGGAGGGGATCCCCATTACCTGTAAAGCGCTTTGAGTGGAGTGTCCAGAAAAGCGCTATATAAGTGTAAGCAATTATTATAAGGTCAGAAGTTAGTAAAATATAAGTAAAGAGATACATAGTCAACAAGATATAATCCAAACTTTTAGTAAAACTTTTAGTTAATTCCCTCAGTATTCTGTTCAGACTCAATGTCTTGGCATTATTAAGAATGGTCAATCCAGTTCACTCAAGTCATCCTGGACAGTGAAAGTCACCTTCATCCTTATGGTATGATGATGCTTCAGCTTCCTCCATTAAATCACCAAATCAGATCTAATTCTCATTCTAATAAGACTTCAGATATTACAGCTGAGGAAACCATTCCTTCCCATTAAGTTACTTCTGAAAGCTACAATGGTTTATTATTTTGTTTCAAGTAACAAAACCTGATGGAGTCTGAGTCACAGTAATCTGGCCACTGGAACCTGGAACAAAATAAACAAGTAAATGTCTTACTAGAAATACAATTTGATTATGTTACAATTCCTGAAATGCCAACTACAAATTTGTGCCATCACCTTGCAAACCTTTCAATCCAGTTTTCTAGTTTGAAAAGATAATTTAAAATAACACTGCAAATCTCCTTGCATTGTGTTATTTTGCATTTATTTCATGGCTGCTCACCATGAAAGAAGACAAGTGTCCAGATGAAGATGGTGATGAAAGTCATTGTTGCTGTGGGCTCAGTTGCCATGAAGGGCAGCTCTCAGTCATGAAGTGTTAAACTCACAGGGCTATAAACACTCCCAGAGCACTGAAGCATGTGCTGCCAATGCAAAGTGTCTCTTCTATGCAAATTGTTTCACTTGATAGAGCAGGACTTTTAGCCAAGATGAGCTGTAAACACAGTTTGTGCACTGAGGTCTGTGAAGAAATGTCTGCTGGAATGTGGTCTTGCATCATTCTGAATGATAAATAAAATAAGGTTTTTGTATCTTTATCACAGGAATATTCTAAGAGTCATTACAGCTAAAAAAAACGTGTTATCAGTTTTACCTCATGTTTTCTGGAAACAGTCCATTGTTTCTGATTAAATTCAACATATACCAATTACTTTTGTGTTTAGTTAAGACTCACAATGTGGATCAGTCACCGTTCAGCCCTTTCAGAGTCACTGACACACAGGACAATGATGCCACTGATTCTACTGCTGGGGACACTGGGGCTCTTTGCTCATAGTGAGAACTGAAACAAAAATCAGTCTAGTTTTTCAGTTAATTAGTCAATTAATTAAGTTAATTTTAGTCCTACTATCTTAATACTAAAAGATATCCTAATCACAATAGGTAAACTAAAAAAAAGAAATTTGAAATACATGGAAATGTAGCAAATATGTTTTATTAGGCAAATATACAATACGCACAGTAAGCAACATACTGTACAATGCAACATGCAAGTTACAATATTTACAAACAAGGTGTGCATCTTGACTAAACAGAAAACCCCAGACCACTGCCAAGTATTCAAATCCAATTTTTTTTTCAGTTGAGCTTCATTTTTATTAAAATTTACTTTCTCCAATATTAAAAATTGGGACCATTCTCAAGAGACACTGCCAGGTCCCTTAGAGACAGTCCCTCAGTTTCTAAGGGCCGCATCTCCTCCAGGACAGGGTGTTCCGACACAGCGCTTGTCAACATCTGGGTTTTCCAGCACTGGGATTTTGTAGCCATCAAAGCAGCCCTCCACACTCTACTGCTCAGATGGTAGGCACACTTCAGACACACAAGGACAAATTATCAGCTTGTGCTGGCTTCTTCAACAGCCCGGCTATTTAGTCTTTTAGCGTGAAGCTCCAGAACAAGGCAGTGCCCGTCAACATCTCCCTGCTCATTAGTCCAACCTGTGCTCCTGGACTTGAGCATCGTCCTCTTCATCCCTCCACCTCCTGTTGCTTGAGCTTCATTCCTGCCCCTGACACACAGCTCAACATCAGCCATTAGCAGACAGAGAGAGCCATTGGCCTGGTCTTGTCCTCTTCATCCCTCCACCTTCCGTTGCTTGAGCTTCATCCCTGACCTTGACACTCAGCTCAACATCAGCCATCAGCAGACAGAGAGAGCCATTGGCCTGGTCTTGGGCACCTTTGGTGTTTAATTCCTCCACTTCCTCCCCTACAATATCTCCACATACTGTGGGATGTAGAAGGACTCCTCCTGAGCACCTTTAATGCCTGCTCGGATCCCATCATCTCTGTCTTCTCTTCTGCTTTCCAGGAGACCTTCAGACCTTCAAAAAGGTTTTAAACATTATCTCAATAAAGAGGCAAACTGCCAGTCTAACTCCCTGGGACCTCCCCAAATTCCTCCATCAAAAGACTCACTGGGCTGTGGGGATGGTTTAAAGTAAATTTTGACTAATATTCTTTTTACAGTGCATGATTTAGACCAATATCCTTTTCTATTTTATTTTCCTAGATGTTTTTAAGGGAGAAAAATAGAAGAGGAGTTAAGAGATAAGCATATGTGGTTAATTAATTGAAAACAATTAATCAAAGATATACATCAACAAAATGAATGTTCCAAAGTACAAGACTATTGCCTCAGTGGAGCTCAGTAGAGTCCATTGTACAGAAGTGGAAGAGTATGAAACTACAGCCACACTGCAAAGATCAGGCCACCCCCCTAAACTTAGTGAACTAGAAGGGCACTTATCAGAGAAGGTACTGCGAGGCCAACTGTGACACTGAACGAGCTACAGGAGTCAGTGGCTGTGATGGAAGTTAATGGGTCAATAAGGCTTTCCACAAAAAGAGAGTCTATGGGAGGGTTGCAAGAAAAAAGCCCTGGCTGAGAAACCCATATCTTTGCCTGCAAAGTTTGCAAAATCCCATATAGAAGATACTGCAGAGACGTGGCAGAAAGTCTTGTGGTCTGACAAAACTAAAGTGGAACATTTTGGCCTGAATGGTCAGAGGTACTGCATGTACTGTATGGCTCAAATCCAACACTGCTTGTCAGCCAAGTTACACCATCCCCTCTGTGAAGTATGGCAGTGGCAGCATCATGTTATCAGGATCAAGAAGATGAATAGTGTATATCACCGACAAATCCTGGACAAAAAACAGCTACCCTCTGCCAAAAAGCTCAAAATGGGGAGGACGTTTGTTTTTCAAGCAACAAACAGACTAGATAGGCTACAAAGGCCTTTGAGCCTGTCTTATGTTCTTATTTTTATTGGCAAAGTATATTTCTTCCATGATTAAATTTCAGATGTAACTAACATTAACTATCTATGTCTTACAGTACTTTCAAATTCAGAGTTGGGCTTTACTTAAAAACATTATTATGCCCCTTCAAAAAAGAGAGGGCTACATGTCCAAATTAAATAATCATAGCTGTATTCATATTTTTTCATCCCAAAGAATTGCAAAGAGCCATATACATATGAGGGCAGCTCTTCTGTTCCAGCTACCCCACTGCACAGAAGATCAGGCACAGATGTGAGAAATTACTTCATCAGCTAAACTAAGATGAAATAAGGAGAGGGCTGATTGTGCAAGCCCTGCTCCCTATTGAATTACCACATACAGTAGATAAATAAAAGAGACACAGATTAACATTTAGCCTGGATAAAGTGGTTAGAAAATGGATGAATAGATAAACAATTATCAGATCTTTCTGAAATATCAAGACTCATCACAATGTTAAACATCAACACCGGTGCTCCTAATAACCAGAGGTATACAACTACAGTAGAAGCCCTACTTCCACACAAAAAGGCCAGTGATAAAAAAAAACATTTTATCATATATTTATCATTTATTTTTGCACGTATGCTTTATTTTTATTTGGTCATATTGACAAGATGTTTAACCCTTTTTAGTTTAGAGTTAGATGTTTCATGTCCTGTACTATTTAACTATGTCCTCAGGTTAGCTCTCTCATTTCTTAATGCCTGACTACAGGGATTATTGAGATATAATGCTGGGCCTCTGACACAGATAAAAACAAATTTCTGAGTCTCTGTCTCCCCCTATAGGTGTTTCTTGCAGCAGAAGGTAAAAATAACTTGGTGGACAACTTTCCCAGATGGCTGCACTTCTTCTCTTTGCCTTGAAGACACCTCAGTGCCTTTCCTGTCACTCTGATTGTTGAAGTAAAACAGTCCTTTTACACTCCTTGCCTGTTTCTACAAATCAATATCCTCTACCTTAAGAAATTCAGCAACTAAAGAAAGTTTCACCAGGCTCCCAGAACTCCTTTTCAACATACAGAAATGCCTTTGTTTTATGAAATACTGCCTCTTTAAGTCTGGCTCAAGTCACATTGGGAATGAGAAAGGGAATATATTACCAAGCCAGTGAAGGAAGTAAAAGATTTTTTCTTTAAGCGGACAGGCATTGTGATCTTGAGTTATTATTTACATTCGCCCCTTGATGTCAGTGAAAGATTCTTGTTCTGTTGTTGTGTGCTGTTAGGTGTTTTTTTACTTGTAGTACTGCACTCTGTTTATTGATATATACAGTAGTGGAGAATAGTTCACTCTGACACCACAGAGCAGGAAGATGCACTGAGGCAGAACAGACCAATAAAATGCAGGTTCACATAATCCACAGTTTACTGACATCATTAATCACAAGGGTGACCTACAGTGTACATGCAAATTGCTTAGACCACAAGCCTGTGTGGTTTGCATAAAGGGAGTCAGACAGCATTAAATCTGAAGACTCATCACCACGCGGACATTTTTTCAAATCAGAAAAAGACATCAGTCATGGTGTCAGTCATTTCAGTCACCTGGATTATTTTATTCTACACTTTTGGTGAGTCAAAGAAATATTTATCTACATTTAGTTCAAGTAGGTAGCTGCGTCAGCATGTGAAGGCTGCAAAGGAACAAGTTAAAGGAGTATTCCCCGCTGAAAAGATAACAAAGAAAACACAATGTTTCGGCAGTGGAACCTTCTTCGGGTGTTAAAAATGTTGTGTTTCCTTTCTTCTCTCTTCAGCATGGAATAAACCTATTATTTGTTCCTTGCTCTACATTTGTTTTGTATTTTCACTTAAAATATATTACTATAAAATGTGATCAGTCTGATACACATTGTTTCTGTGTTGTTTCTGCGGGTTCTGGGGGTCAGATCACAATGACTCAGACTCCAGCCACACTCTCAGTGTCTACTGGGCAGGATGTCAGTCTCCAGTGCAGCACAATTCAGGACAGGACATAGCTGGAAATGAGTCTGCTTCCAACTCCAGGCTGGACACGGTCCTAAATTGCTGATTAAAGCTGGAGATTATACATTTGATGGGTTTCCAACTTGATTTAATGACAGCTGATCCAGAACCGTTTTCACCTTCAAAATCACTCCAGGACTAATGGTGGCAGATGCAGGATATTCTTATTATCAGCAGTATAGAAGCTTTCACAGAGTGATACATAATAATAAGGAGAACAGAGTGATGCACTTAGTAGATTGGGATTATTAGGAGTCCAACAGGAAATTTTACCAGAATGCCAGGGTAACACCCCTGCTTTCTTCAAGAAACACCCTGGGATTTCTAATGACCGCAGAGAGTCAGGACCTCAGTTTTACATCTCATCTGAAGAATGGCAACTTTTTACAGTATGGTGTCTCCAATACTGGGGCATTAGGACGCACACAGTCCACAGAGTGAGCACCCCCTACTGGCCCCTCTTATATCACTTCCAGCAGCAACTTTAGTTTTTCCCAGGAGTCTCCCAACCAACTACTGACCAGGCTCACACCTACTGAACTCCAGTGAAGCTGCCAGTTGTGAGTTGCAGGGTGATATACCATTCTTTTGGAAACTGAGAAAGGACACATACAGTAGAATGAGGCAAACTGCCAACCAGTCTTTCTGTTGTTTTCTGATTGGCATTTTGGCTCCTTCTTGCCCATACTCTTGCTCATAATCCTTCTTTATCTCACTAGGAGTGAATCTAATGTGAAGTTAGCCTGTGTTACTGTACATACTGTTCGTCCTCAGGTTGTCTCATACATCTGTAGGTAGGATACTCTATATTTTACCACTCCCCACCAGATTTATACAGTTGTAAATACTTAGTAGTTACAAATGAGCTTCTATATTCTTGTTCACTCGAATGTTTTCTAACACAGAACACTTTGTTCATCACATTTCTTTCCAAATGTGTGCTTTCGAATACTGTCTGTAACACTGTTTGCTTTCACAATAATCTCTTTGTTTCATCCTCTTTTTCCTTTCATTTGAAAGGGGAGTTTGATCTCTTTTTTAGATTTTCCTTTCTCTGTGCTTGAGTGGGCTGTTTTTACATAGCTCAGTAATAAAAGAGTTAAAGAGCAGGAAAAACAATGTCTTACATCAGCTATTCTCAGAATTCTGCACATAATTTGAACATGATCGTCATACCTTACTTCCCAAACTTCCACAGCAACACTAACTATGAGAGAAGGATGTCCTAGAAGGACTGCTGGTGTCATTCATGCATTTTTCACCTCTGCCCTAACCCTAGGCCATTGGCTTTTAAATCACATCACTCTTCAGCCCCTTCCTCATTCATAACTGAGCTTCAGGTCCCTCTCTCTGTGTGCACACATTATGATGGCCCTTAACAATGACCAGGATTACTCAGCCCATTCCAGGTGCTCTTCAGTATAAATAACCTGACCTGAGAGAGCTTGGAGCTCTGTCATTGCGTTTGACACCAAGCCCCTCGAGATCCATTTCCATGTTTATTCCCAAGGTCCATTTTGCTCTCTTGCCTTTGCCTCTGGACTGTGTTCCCAGATCACCCCTCAGCTCTGCTCGCTGTGTGTCTCTCGGCTTCACCCCTGGCTTTTAACTTGACCAAACCTCACCCTGTCTCCTGATCAGCCCTTGTGCTTGACTACAGCGCCTCCCCAGTGACCCCCACTTGTTTTGCATTACGACCCCGGACTGTGGTTACCAGCATCCTGCAGGTCTACCAAACAATCATGACCCAGGAAATTCCATGTGAGCTGTGACCTGTGGCTGACCCGAGAGCAGCCCCTGACACAACACGATCCTCTGATGAAACTGTCAAGATCCTTCCCAGAATGTGTGCTGGACGTCACCCATTTGGATCAACTTCAACACCATGACTGGATAGCTGGTTATAGACTCACAATCCCATGGGGTTAAAGGGTTTGTTACAACCTGATGGGTCATAATGACTGTGCAGTAGCTCCTTTTAATTTTACTTTCACCTGAGAAAAATCTGAAACTGAAAGCATTTGTTTGTGATGTTTGGTCAGGAAGAATCTTAGTTTCTTTGTCTCTCATTCATGATCTATGTCTGGGCCTTTGTGCAGAAGCCAGGTGCTTGGTGTCTCTAACCCTTCTGGCTGCCTGACCCACCTACTGAAAGGAAGCCCATGTGTAAATGGGGCGGATTGCCCTCTAACACAAGATCAGGCTGCGGGTGTTAAAAGTGAAAGTCTGGGAGGATGAAAGGAGCTGGAGTCTAACGCTCTGTTAAGCTCATGCAGTTCCCCCAGCGCAGCAAGAGGCAGCCTGTGAGGCAGAGCTGGGGGAGATGAGCAGGGTTTCAGCTCAGGGCTGTGAGGGGAGGCAGGTGAAGGCAGCAACCATCTGGCTGTGTGGTTTCTCTCTCTGCTGCTGCCCTGAAACTGACTGTCAGGCTGCTGTTCTGTGATTGCAATCTCATTCTTCTCTTGGGATTGTCTCTTTACTGCTGTTCTGTGATTCTCATTCTGCCTTCC
This sequence comes from Lepisosteus oculatus, assembly GCF_040954835.1. NCBI lineage: Eukaryota > Metazoa > Chordata > Actinopteri > Semionotiformes > Lepisosteidae > Lepisosteus > Lepisosteus oculatus. The sequence continues at coordinate 13,721,400 of NC_090713.1, forward strand.
TTCTGTGGTTCTGCCAAAAGCAAAACAGACTAAATTAAACTTACAGTTTAAAATCTAATTTAAAGGTAATTTAAAACAAATTAAGCTGGATTTCACAGGCTTGTGAGTATTATCTGTAAAATACCATGTTGGCACTGAATGTGATTAATTATTTCTCACTTTTTGTTGAAATGTGAAATGAACTAACATAGTACGTATGTGACAATGCAAAATGATCTTATAAAGTGTGTCTATTATGAAGAGGCATGTTCGGCACATCATATTAAATGAACATTGTATAATGTACAGTATATCATATCTTTCTGGAAATTTTAAGGAAATTTTCTATGAGAGTTGGCTTTCATTTTTCTATATTTTAAAAGTATAATATATATCTGACTATATTTGTCCTCACAGCTCTCTGGTCCTGGGATGCCTTCTGTGTGGAGTCTGGATGTTCTCACTCTGATCAAGCAGGATTTATCCTTGTCCTCCAGTTCTTCCCGCCTTCCTGAGCCCTGATTGCCGGAATAATCGATCTCTGCAAGTTATTGCCCCTGTCTGCTGGTATCAAAGTGCGCTGTGATGAACTGGCATCCGAGCTGCTGTCCCTCCTTGCGCGTAGACCTCCAGATTAGACTCTGGACCAGGAATAAGAGACTTTCTGATGATGGATGGACTCAATAGGATGTTTGATACAAGAACACAACCACATGCATATTGGTTGCATATTATCAGGTATGTCTGTTGTGGCGTTGGAGACATCAGTCTGAGATGTACTGTAAGTCTTAGTAATAATTATTTAAATACTGCACATCAATACAGCTTCTAGTCTAATAGCAGAGAAAGAAAATCAAGTCTGAATAAGAAAGAAGAACTGAAAGAAAGACATTGGCAGTGGAGGGCTGGGAAAGAGCAGTTTTGTGCAGGTTTTGTACAGCTGCATATGGAACTTTATTTTCACTGACACAACTCTTCATTCTTTTTAAAATAATTAAAATTATAAGTAATTAAGATTATAAGTACAGAAGATATACTGTAGTGCTTTATTGAGCAATCTGTGTATGTAAACTCATATATGTACATGGTGACATATATACTGTACATATACAGTATTATTGGCCCTGATGTGCTACTGCAGGCAGTGAAAAGACATTAATTGTGCAGCTTGTGCCCTTGATGGGCTGCTGGAAAAGGACTTAGTGCTGCTGTATGCGCATATGTTGCCTTTGTGTGTTTGTTTCTTCCCTGTAGTTGATCTTCCTAGTTAGATTCCTCACTGTGTCGCCGTCTGTAACCCTGTCAGCAGCAGAACCATGAGTCCCCCCACAGACTGGACTCCAGTGGTTTGGTGGTGAGCAAGTGTGTGACAGAGAGTAGGAGGTGGGGTTTATTATTAATTACAGAGCAGGGTCAGTCAGCAGGGCTTTGAAGTGCTGTGATTGCTTCTCTTTTGCTTCCTCTGCAAAAATTAAACCCAAGAGTGAGATTTTTTTATGGAAGACGCTGAAAATGTGAGAGATTAAGGTCCTGGGGAGATATTTTGGAGACGGGTTGGAAACTGAATTGGCAGAACAAACTACCAATCCAAAATGGAAACTCATGCAACAGAAAGCCTGTAACCTCTCCCTGATAGGGAAGGTGCTGGTGATTAAAGTCAAGCTCTTACCTATCTTGAATTTTCTGGCTCCCACCTTCTCAATCCCACACTGTTATATGGCAGAGCTGGGGAGATTGATGTTTCACTTTCTATTGGTTTGGAAGCAGGAAAGACTCAGGAGGGAAATAATGTACAGGCCGCTACCCTTGGGGGGGGGAGTTTGTCCCAGATGTTGCCATGAAGCTGCTGTGCATCTTCCTGACCTCTGTACTGAGAGGTCTTGCAAGAGCACCTGAACCACAAACCTGGACTTATTTCCCCAGGTGTTGGGGAGGTATCAGACCCAAGCTGGATGTCCCATTCTCTGAGACATGCCCTGCAAGTTACAGCACAGATAAAAGCTTTTTAAGATCTCATTCAATTGGTCATGATAAGATCCTCCATCTGAGACCGGAGATGAAATTATCTCTTCCTTACACACATTGAATTGATTTATTTATGCTTCTAGGATCTCAGTATTCTAAATGAGGTCGGACAAGTGTGAGGGATCATTTTAGCTCAAATTTCCCTCGATTCCTGTGTGAAATGTATCTTTATTTCTTTATGTCTGGTTCTCCCAAACCTCTTGTTACCACGACCCCAGGCCTCCTGGATGGCACTGACCTGTACAGCTAGAGCAGCACCATAACCGTGTCCTAGGCCAAGTGGTCCTCAGTGGGCGCCGTGGTCTGTGAGGCCCCCCACAGCTCCCAGACTCCCCTCTAAACAGCCCTGAAGAAATCCAAGTGTACGGTATAACCCAGCCTGGATTCCCAGCTTCATTCCCAGCCTAGAACTGCAAATAGTGGTGTTTAACTATAACCTGTCTGTGCTGTGATTCAGAAGCAGAAGGCTCTCGCCCCCTCGCCTGTGTGGCCCGTCGTCTTGAGCCAGTGAGCTGCTTGTGTTAGACCCCTCTCAGAGCTTTGTTCACCTCTGTGTGTGGAAATGGTCTGTTGCTGCTAGTGACAACAGAGTAATAAAGAGTTTTTGGATCATGAGCATTGATGTTCTGAGTATTATTGACAAACATTTTGTCTCATATTAGACTCCTATAGCTAAACTGACAGAGTTACTCATGATTTATTCTTCAAGACAAGCAGGATCACAATTCATCTACTGCCGGGGATCATTCTTACACAGTACAAATGAATAGACTTTAGAACAAAAGTTCGGGAGGGGTGACAAAAGCCAAGTTCAATCATACTCAGTTGTCAGTAATTCAAAATCACCTCTGACTGTTTTAGGTGAGGTCAGTTCCTCACCTAAAGCATTATAAATACTGTACGTGAGCCAGCAGCCATATCACCCTGCAACTCACAACTAGCAACCCACTGAAGCTAAGCAGGTGTGAGCCTGGTCAGTACCTGGATGGGAGACCTCCTGGGAAAAACTAAGGTTGCTGCTGGAAGAGGTGTTAGTGGGGCCAGCAGGGGACGCTCACCCTGTGGTCCACGTGGGTCCTAATGCCCCCGTATAGTGATGGGGACACTATACTGTAAACAGGTGCCGTCCTTCGGATGAGATGTAAAACCGAGGTCCTGACTCTCTGTGGTCATTAAAAATCCCAGGGCGTTTCTCGAAAAGAGTAGGGGTGTAACCCTGGCGTCCTGGCCAAATTTCCCATTGGCCCTTACCAATCATGGCCTCCTAATAATCCCCATCTATGAATTGGCTTCATTACTCCGCTCTCCTCCCCACTGATAGCTGATGTGTGGTGAGCGTTCTGGGGCACTATGGCTGCCGTTGCATCATCCAGGTGGATGCTGCACAGTGGTGGTGGAGGGGAGACCCCATTACCTGTAAAGCGCTTTGAGTGGAGTGTCCAGAAAAGTGCTATATAAGTGTAAGCAATTATAATTATTAATTATGTGATCCCCCTTTCTCCCTCACATACATCTTTTTACAGCCCTCCTTCACCCCATCTCCACCTCTGCAGCTGCCCCTTCTCCTCACTCTGCAGGGGGGGTCTCAGCCTCTTTGTCCTCTGGCCAGGAAGTCAGCCCTCAGCCAGGAGGGTGAAGCCAAATTTTCACTGAACACTCCAGAATCCTTCAGTACTCTTAATTCTTAGGTGTTATTCCCAGTGAAACCAATGTAAGACAGGAATGTAAGAGAGAGGTGGATGTGCCCTGTGGTAAAGTGGGCTGTGATATAAACTCACACTCAGCTCATCCCAGAGTGAAGACTGACCCTCTGAGCAGCAGATTAAAAACTCATTGCTGTCAAATATCTGCTGCTGTACTGGCGACTACCTGTTAATACAAATCATTTTAGGTTAGTGGATCACTAACCTGTTGGGATAGTAGATCAGTAGATAGTAGATCAGCAATCGGTCATTTACATGTACATGCTGAAAGCTCTTCTGTTAGCCAGTTTTAAAGAATGAAATGTGTTTTTGAAATTTGATTTTGTGTCTGATGTTTAGTGTGTTCTACAGCATTGACCCCAGACTATACCCCAATTTGCAATGTGACTCAATGGTTCTGAGCCCCTGTTTTGTTCCTTTTGTAGGGTTTCATTACAAGCACCTGAATGAATAAAACATCATGCTATTCACAGCTACCCTGAAAAATACACAAACCTGCTTTGACAAAACTACAGTGAAAGAGGTGCCAGGCAATATTTTTAGAGCAGCAAACAAAACACCAGTTTAGCTACAGTATATAATAAATAGGTTTACAGACTTTTACAGTGCAATTTCTTCCAACGTGAGAAGTCTAACCTGTCTGGAGTACTTCTTATGTATGATTCATAAACTGAACATTAATTAAATCCTTCAACCTTTCCAGTTTTAGCCTTGAAATAGTTTATCATTCCAAACAAGGATTCGGGGATACAGGAAGAAAGCAGGAGACAGCTTTTTTTCACAAACAATTGTAAAATCTATCTAGATTTTCCATTTACTTTGTTTTTTTTTTGTAACACTGAATTTTTATTTTGATCACAATTGTTTTAAGAAAAGAATTAGTTTCCATGTGAGAAAAAATATAGCTTTTCACCACATTATGCGGTAACATCTTGTACATCACAATACAGTATGTACACATACAAAATGGAAGATCAAGCCTTTTACAACCTCTCCTCCAAAAAAAGACAGTATCAGTTGAAGTTCACAGACAATGGTTCTGCAGTCTAATATGTGACCTCTGTGTTTTAGATAGTGAGATTGCCTGAATGGCTTTTTACTGTTTGTAATCTGTGGTGCATTTAATTACTGTTATTTTAACTGTAGCCATAGTCAACAACCCATGTTAACACCTGTGTGTGCAAAGCACCAGTGAACTTACAATTTAAGAAGGGATTCGATGTGCACAGTTTCTGTGCTCTTGAAACACTGGCACTGGGCAGGAAGGCTGCAGGACCGTAAGATATATATTAATTGGTAAACCAGGCAGAAACCAGGGGGATCTGTTGGGAGAATCTTCTAGGATCACTTCAGTACTCCAGCCTTACAAGGGCTGCTTGTGTTCTTCATGGCTCTTACTCACTTCACAAGAGGAATGTTGTTTTGTTGGTGGTGTGTTAGGATAGGAAATCCTTGCCTAGTCAAGGCAAGATCTGAATGAAATGCAGAAAGACACTGACCATGATATGGAGGAGGAATCTATTGAAAGAGTCTTAATGGATTATGGAGCATATTGATTATCCAACCAGCAGTTTCTTTTATTACTGAAGTCATCATTAGGATCAAGGATATCACTTACCAAGAGCAATATTGTCTCTTGTGCCCTAGAAGAATTGAATAAATTGTTTGTTTATCCGGGATGAGAAATTAAAGGCCATTTCCTGACTCATTAACTTTGGAAGTGGGACACATCATCGGATAAATACAAAGAGAGACATCATCACGGAGTCTTGGAGATCCAGCTTGATTTGGTCTTTGTGTCAAATGAAATGAGTCTTTGACACATGGCTTCTGTCCAATCCATGCTGGACAGAGTGAGCAGCACACAAGACAGGAGCAGACACTGGGCGAAAGAGAACAACAAGAATGCTGGACACATTCCATAAATCATGGAGTGACCTTTTGCTTTAGAACTTCTAATGAATCCTGAAGGATATTACAAAAAATCACTGACTGATCCTGAACTCCTTGGTCCAAAGTCCATTCTTGACTGTATTTCATGGGAATAACTTACATTGGCTGGAAACTGCAATCTTTACTGACCTTTACATGGAACTGAAATCAATGTTTCATATTTGGAATGTGTGGTCTTTGGATGTTTTTTTAAAAACATTCTGGAGAATTATTATTTTTATTGGACTGTGGATTCATCTTGGAATACATTTAATCACAATCCCGAGGAAAGAGATGAAGGTATGTTAAGTTTACATAAGTCACATGTGAGTCAAGAATAGACTGTGATCAGAAATGACCTCCAGGTGTTATACAATCTACTAAAACTTCACCAGTGTATCTGGTGGATATACTGTGCTGCACAGATTTTACATTACAAATGCTTCTGTCAGCAAAGACAAATTAAACAACCTTGATTTATACATATACCCAGATACCTTTAATTGACAGTTTACATTCAGGTATCAGGATCAGGCAGGATGTCCTTGTTTAGTTACATTTGGCTTGAATGCAACAGCAGGCTGGCTTTCAAAGTGAAGTTTGCTCCAGTCTTCTGAACTCTAAATAAACCCCAACTTTTCTTCTCTTAAAAGTGGTCATCAATTGAATAATACTTTGTTCTATTTTCATTGTCATTTGCTACATTTAACATGTATGATGTCTTTTTAAAAATGAGGATAATATTTAACTGTGAAACAGAAACCTGTGAAAGTCTCTCTGTAAGCGTCCTGCACTTCATCCATACTTGAATCCATAGGATAGTGATAGCCCTCGTGTTTTGTCCTTGAAAATAAAGTGCATTTAAAAATGTGATAAAGAGAAATAACATGCTATAACTGCAAAGCTTAAAGAAAAGCATTATTGGCAGTAGGCAGTGTGTTGAAGAGCAGGGTCTGCTCTCTGCAGCAGCAGGAGGTTTTTGTACAGTGTCTCTATGGCAGTGAAGCACTGTGGTACACTTTTGGACAAGGCACCAAGGTGGTGGTGAAATGTAAGTGACTTCTCTTCTTTTATTCAACTCTGCAGGCTTGTTTGTCTGCTCAAATGTTTTTATGATGTTTTAACTGTGATCCTGTGTGCTTTGTGCCTCCTAATCTTGGTCATTCTTAACTGATGTACAGTATTTTTGGTTGAGGAGGGAAATCTTGACAGGACAGTTGCTGCTTCAGTTGAGCTTCTTCTGCAGGATTTTCCTCTCTCGTGATCCTAAAAGATCTTGGGTCACCCAGTCTTCTGGGCTTGTTCATGAAATTAATGCTGATTCTTTCACAGGGAAAAGAAGCTTTCACACACTAACCCTCTTTGTAAAAAGATCTAAATGTAGAGTTTGAGAGTTGTTTTGGGCACTTAATGAGAGAAACAAAAGAGGAAAAACTCAAACTCAGCAAGTTCATTTCTAAAAGAGGTATTTTAAACTCATCTTAACTGCAGCACAGTAATATTACCATTAACAAAAAGAAAGGTATTAAAGAATAGTGATTACATAGAGCAGGCAGTGCACAGGAGAGCTGGGTGCTCTCTCTGGAGGTTTTTGTACAGCCTCTCTATGGTAATATAACACTGTGGTGGACTTTCGGGCAAGGAACCAAGGTGGTGGTGAAATGTAAGTGACTTCTCTTCTTTCTCTCAACTCAGCAGACTTTTCTTGTCTTTTCAAATGTTATTATTATGTTTTAGCTGTGATCCAGTGTGCTTTGTGCCACCTGATCTTGGTCTTCTTAACTGATGTACAGTACAGAATATTTGTGGAAGAGTAGGGAAATCTTGACAGGACAGTAGCTGCTTCAGTCGAGCTTCTTCTGTGGCATTTTCCTCTCTCATGATCCTAAACGATCTTGGGTGACCCAGTCTTCTGGGCTGGTTCATTAAATAAATGCTGATTCTTTCACAGGGAAAAGAAGCTTTCACACAAACGTTCTTTGTTAAGAGATCTGAATGTACAGTTTAATTAATGCTCTTAATTATAGAAACAAAAGAGGAAAGACTCAAACTCAGCATGTTCACTTACAAAAGAGGTATTTTGAAGCAGCACAGTAATATCACCATTAACTAAACTGAGATATTAAAGTTATGGAATTCAAGTGATCATAGAGCAGGCAGTGCACTAGAGAGCTGGGTGCTCTCTCTGGAGGTTTTTGTACAGCCTCTCTATGGTAATATAACACTGTGGCTCACTTTCGGACAAGGAACCAAGGTGGTGGTGAAATGTAAGTGACTTCTCTTCTTTCTCTCAATTCAGCAGACTTGAAAGTCCTGGAATTATTACATTTTAGCAGTTTAGAATCTTTCATTTCTCCTGGAGCCAGACTGTCCTGTAACATTATGCTTCAGAACCTGCTTACTTTTGAATAAGCTCTAGCCCAGTCTCTTCTGTGACATAGCTGTAATAATCACAATCAGCCGTGTGCTGTGTTCAGGTTGGCTTTCAAAGTCTTCTCTGAACTTTTTGTTCAAGTCTTCTGAACTCTAAATTACCCCCAGCTTTTCTAGTGGTCATCAATTAAAAAATGCTTTTTATAAATGTTCGAACAGGGAAGAATGTTTCCACTCCCAGTGTCAGTGACTGAAATCTATTTTATTGTATTTTGTGCCAGGTTTCTAAAAGTAAATCAAGATCAGGCACTTCACTTACATAATTTAATTTTCTATGCAGGCTAAAAACAAACCGCTAAAACTCCACTAATAGTGGTGTTCCTAATACTAATGAATTCCTATTGCCAGTCAGATTTGACATAAAGACTGCAGTGAGTCTAATCACTGCAGTTCACGTTCAGACAGGACTGGTGAAGAAAACTGTTTTTTTTTCTTTTATTGTATTTACTTAGCAGAGAAAAAAAACCTCTTTAGGCTCTAAAGTATACAATTTTTAAATATGATTAAAAGCAATTGCAAGGCAGTTTTGATCTTCATCAGAAGTAAGGCTATTTTTCAATACACCTTTACTGATCTGTAGGCAACAGAATCTAACTGAACTGGAGGCTGCTGTCACTGTTGAGGCTGAGGTCAACTGGCATTTTAAAATTCACCCCATTTGCGATGGAATGGTTTTCTAAAGATACTGTTGCTTTTTCCTTAGACAGAGACATTATGTAAAGATAGAAATGATCAACATTCAATATCTACTACTTACGGGAACACTAGAATAGTGTAGGAATTTACAAATCATCATCATTATTTTCAATATTAAATGTAATTAATTTCAGTTGATTAATCACCTTTGTTATAGAAGTAATAAAATTAATAATGATATTGATATTAGTATAATGCACTGCAGTATGTTCATATTAATATATTAATATACTTGCAATCCACAACTGCTGTCTTTAATTATCTATAAATGATCAAGTAATGATCAGATGGGCTGATGAAAAAATAGTATTTGAGAATGTAATCACGGACAAACTGCAGGTAAGTCTTTTATACTTTTTTATGTGTAGAAATTGATGACTTCTAATGTACTGATCAGCACAGGATCAAAAGCGTTGAAGTTATTTTATGAACCTTGTGAAAGTATTTCAATTTAAATCTTCAGGTTTTGTTGCAGCTGTTTCTTCAGACACATTTTCCTCTGCTGTGCTGCTCAGTAAAGCATGAAGTGGAATACAGATGACAGACCTAGCGCAGTTGTTTTATTAATAATGCCTAATGATAGTATTAGACTTTAATTTATATACAGTACGAACTCAAAAAATCATTTTAAAGTGCTTATACATTGCAGGCATGTGTGTTTACATGATTCTTGTGACATTTTGTAACAAATGAAAATTATTCCAGCACTAAGTCCAGACCAGCATCAGCCTGTGCTTTTTTCAGTCTCAGCTAACAATTACCTCCACAGCTGAAGTTTAGTTTACAGCGCAGAGAAGTGACACTTACAGTATAATGTTTAATAAGATCCTGTGAAGTGATATGTGTTGCAGATATATTAATACATGTTGTCTTTAAATTGAGAAGATTCTGCATTGGCTTATTTCAAGTCTTTCATGCAGACAATCCTCCTAAAATAATCACTATTTGTTGATTTTGAATTTCCGCAGGAGGTGGAATGGGGAGTTAGTTCACTTGGTGGCTCTGTCTAAGTATCAGTGAACTCATTGGAAACTGGGCTGGCTGATTCAGCAGACCTGTTCTATCTGTATCAGAGGCGAACAGGCTGCTCAGGGTCACAGCTTGGAGTCCAGGCTGGTCCAGGACACCTGGTGCAGAGAAAGGCGCCACGATTCCAGTGACGAGTCATCAGAACCTCAGAAAGGCTTCAAACAAGCACAGACCTGTCCTGATCACTAGGATACTTGTAGCACATTGATCTAAGGATGTCAAGGGGCTCCTTTGAAAGCATTCTCATTTATGATATGTGTAACTTTAAAATATATGTATTGATGTTAATTGTTGGGTTTCAAAACTACAGATACAGGAGTAGAAGGAAACCTGATCTTTGTTTAGAAGCGCATGTGGTGTTTCTAGGAGTCCCAAAGTGTGGTGTGTGTTTTCAAAGTTAGTGAGGCTCAGTCTTCTGCTGTACACCAGTCCTGACTCTCTGCCCTGCTCTCTCTCGCTCTCTCCCAGCCGGCGCCAGCGTGAAGCCCACAGTGTCGCTGTTCCCCCCTTCCCCCAGTGAGCTGTCTGCCAACTCAGCCACGCTGCTCTGCCTGCTCAGCGGCTACTCCCCCGAGGGGGCCAGCGTGGAGTGGACGGTGGACGGCTCCAAAGTGACCAACGGGGTCCTGACCAGCGCCGAGGAGGGGAGGGACGGCAAGTTCAGCCGCAGCAGCTCCCTGAAGCTGAGCAAGGCCGAGTGGGAGGCCAAGGAGGAGTACGTGTGCACGGTGACCCACGATAACTCGCCGGCCTCCTACAGCGTCCGCAGGAGTCAGTGCACGGGCGCCGCGGCGTGATGCTGTCCTGGGAGAAGAGGGGAAGAGCCGCCCTCCCCTCGGCCCCAGTGTGTCTGCAGATCCTGTCGAGCCACGCAGCAGCTCAGTAGCCTCGCATGTTAGTCTCAGCCTCCGGCCGTCACTAGAGCTTGTCTGGTAACTGGTGTGTGTTTCTGTAGTCTAGGACATTTTTCACTGTTTGTTTCGCTCTAGATGTTCAAATAAAATATTGAAGTCAGAATCTGGAGTTGTGTCACTTTGTGTGCGTTTGATTTTCTGAAAAGGAATATAAGATCTCCGGGTTGAGAAAGGTCCCAGTTTGACCCTGTGGCACAGAGAGCCTCCATATCAAAGGCAGCTGGCAGCTCTTAACTGAAAGACAGGGGGTCAAAGCCAGTGAGGGGAAACCGTCTTCTTATTATAATAATTCTTCTTATTATAATAATAATAATAGTTTAATTGATTTACCTGACATCTTCATCATCAAAGATACCCAAAAATTAAAGAACTTAAAAATAATAATAATAAACTTTATTTTATATAGCGCTTTTAAAAGTGGCTTCTCAAAGCGCTTTACAGAATGACAACAACAATAAATAAAAAGAATACACAAGATAAAACACAATTATAATATACAGAGGAGACCGTGGATGGTGGTACTATGTATAGTAGGAGCAGAGGGGTAAAGAATGGAACAAGCTGAGTAAAGGCTCTTCTAAAGAAGGTTTTGAGTCTGGATTTGAAGGAGTTTAGAGAAGGTGACTGTCTGATATCCTCGGGGAGAGAGGATATCATGTATTATCATACAGTACATGATAATACGGTATATAATATATAATATCTATAACATATACTGTAACATATAATATATTATATATTATGATATGTAGACTGGGTGGATTAAAAAATCTCCTGTCATGGGTTATTATCAAACAATTCAGTGACTAAAAGCAGTGCAGCTTAAGGGACAGAGACTTCAGTGAAACCACAGACCAGCTCGATGCAGAGTCAAGACAGCAGGGGTCTGAGGAGGCTGGAGACACACAGGTGTGTCTGGGGATCTGGCTCCTCCTCAGGGGTGGACAACCAGCAGTACTGGAGGCTGGAGAGCGAAGAGAAGCAACAGCTGGACATGAACAGAGAGGAGGAGGAAGAATTAGAGATTATATATAGTGTACAGTATATTATATGTGTACTGAGTACTGACACTGTGAAATGTTTCACATTACTCTGAATTGCAAACTCAGCACTGACACACCAGGATCTACAGTACCACAGTGTTATCAAATTAACAATTGTTTTCCTGCATACTGACAAAAAAAGTCGGTACACAAGAGCCATTTTGTGCTTGTCCTGCCGTTACTTGTCCTGTTTCTAATCTTTCATAGTTTGTATACATTCTGAAGCATGCCTTTGCATTTCACATGTATAATCTTTTATCTAGTAGTGACATTTACACACCCTGTGAATATATATCAACAGCATACATGTATCACATATAATGTGTGATATAAATCAGAATAAGGAATATGGTCTTATAATATGGTCAGGCCAGCTCCTTGAAGAGTCTGACAGCAAGGCCCTGAGGAGGCTGGAGATACCCAGGAGTGTCCAACAGCAGGCCAGTTGGCTCATCTTGCTTATTTGGCAGTTTAGCAGCAAATTTGATCTAACATTTTACCCAGACTTTTCTTAAAGGTGTCCAGAGCTTGAGACTCATCCACCTGGGTGATATACCCAGAACACGTTCATCACAGCATCAGTTTTCATTTTTCATCCTGTATTATTTCCATTTTAGTTCCAGTTATGACTTTGCATTCTTGTTTGACTCCTGAGTGTATAAAAGAGCCTGTATGTTGAATCTGTCTATACCCATTATAGTTTGTATATCTGGAACAAATCTCTCAATTTCCTCTGTTCTAGTCAGATGAAACTTATCCATGCTAAATATACACAATAGTTCAGGTGGGTAGCTGCGTCAGCATGCGTAGGCTGCAAAGGAACAAGTAATAGGTTTATTCCATGCTGAAAAAAAGAAGAAAGAGAACACAACGTTTCGGCCGTGGAGCCTTCTTCAGGTGTGAGAGAGACAGGGCAGTAGGCAAAGGTAAAGTAGCGGGAGAACAAAGGTTGAGAGGGAGGAGGAGTGAGAGGCGGGAGCAGGGGACAGAAAGAGAGGCCAATCAAGAGGTGTGAAGTCAGAATGGGTGCAGAGAGGTGTGAAATGAAACTTCCAATGAATGGAGAAAATTTAAAAGAACAGTAATCTGTCGTTAAGGGAAGGGAGAATGTGTGATCCTAGCTGCAGAATAATTTTATTTTCTGTGGTCTTTCTGATGTATGAGTTCGGAAAACCGTCTTTGAGAACACAGACGGAGAGATTAGAGTGGTCGTGGCCGTCAGAGGTGAAATGAGAAACAATGGGCTTGGAGAGATCTTTAATCTTCACAGCCCTGACGTGTTCTCTGAAGCGGTCTCCGAGTCTCCTTCCTGGTTCCCCAATGTAGATGGCTGGGCATTTACTGCAAGAGATACAGTAAATAAGGTTGCTGGAGGTACAAGATGCTGTCTGGGTGATCCGGAATTGTCCTGAGGGGCCTTGAATGAGTGTGGTGGTGGCTGTGTACTTGCAGGTGATACAGCGAGCTCTTTTGCAAGGGAAAGTGCCTGGTGTGGATGGTTGCTGAGGGCGGTCAAGGGAGCTGTGGACAAGGAGGTTACGCAGATTAGGTACAAACGATATACAAATATATCAATATACAAACGATATATTGATGACTGCGTCGGTGCCGCCACATGCTCCAACGATCAGCTTGAATTCTTCCTGCACCATTTCACCAACTTCCACCCTTACATCAGAAAGACCACCGAAACTAAAATTATTCTGCAGCTAGGATCACACATTCTCCCTTCCCTTAACGACAGATTACTGTTCTTTTAAATTTTCTCCATTCATTGGAAGTTTCATTTCACACCTCTCTGCACCCATTCTGACTTCACACCTCTTGATTGGCCTCTCTTTCTGTCCCCTGCTCCCGCCTCTCACTCCTCCTCCCTCTCAACCTTTGTTCTCCCGCTACTTTACCTTTGCCTACTGCCCTGTCTCTCTCACACCTGAAGAAGGCTCCACGGCCGAAAAGTTGTGTTCTCTTTCTTCTTTTTTTCAGCATGGAATAAACCTATTACTTGTAAATATACACAATGTACACTACCTGCCTGGATCACCTTACAGTAACTTACAGTAACAATGTTAAATTTCATACCAGGTGTCTGCCCAATTTCTGATTTTGTCTTTAAAGTCTTATTTAGTTCCCTTACCGCTGCTTCTGTGTTAACCACTCTCTCAGACTTTAATTGTTTAAAATTTAACCAGTTTGATAACTATACCTGAAGCTGATGTTTATATGGACCAGGAAAATGATGGGGCCAAAAACCCATCCTTGAGGCACACCACTAGTTTCATCTGCCCAGATAACTGTGGTACCCCTTAAGATTATGCACTTTGCGCTTAAGGTTATGAACATAATGTTCCCTCTTAGCCAGTTACCAATCCATATACATGTACATAAGGTAATGAGACTTGAACAGTGAATTTGGCCATCATGAGTTCTGTTGCATTTCACTCAGATTTCAGATTGTTCCTTCTTTCTTTTTAGGCCATGAGGTGTTTTGGTCTCTGTTCCATTTAACTTAACCCTACTGGACACTATTTTTTTTTATTTCAAGTTCTCCACTTAAATGTCTAGTCACTTTAAAGCACACAAACAACAAACAAAATAAAAGTGTTGAGGTTTTCCTAGTTAATTCAATGATTAGTGACTAGATAAAAAAATGTGCAGATCTAAAGGAGCTACTTGCAAATGTAAGTGGTAAGAATGGGCAAAAGAGCATCCTCTAAGTTGTACTTGTAGCTTTCTCTTACAGACAGTCCGACAGAAAGTGCTCAACCGGTGAAGGCACCTTTTGGAGTTCAGGCTGGGCTCTGAAGAACATATATTACTGGACTGAATCTATTATATAACTTACTCAATACCATAACTTAAACACAGACACTGACACACTCAGTCCAGAGACAATCTTCCCAGAAGCTAATTAACCCAGTACGTCTTTGGACTGTGGAAGGAAAACAGAGCACCTGGAGAAATCCCAGGTAACCACTGGGAGGACATACAGACTCTACACAGACAGCACCCCAGGTCTGGAATTGAACCCAGGACCCCAGTGCTGCCAGGTATCTGCTCTCATTATCATAAATACAATTTAACAGAGTCTTTTAATAAAGTGTCTCTTTCCTTCCAGGACCCAGCTACTGTCTCTTTGACACTACCTGTGCTGAATCTACAACAATCATTTCCAAAACCGTCAATATTAATTCGCAGTGTGTGAGCACTGGCCTTTTCCTAGGGAAATCCTAGGGATTTTGGGGGGTTCTCATCTTAATTATTTTAATTACCATGCTGTACTGTGAATGGCCAGTGTGAATATTAATATGAATCGAGTTAAAGCCTTTAAAAACCTCTGAGGGAACTGCACAGTATTCTAAGTGCTGAAGAAAGAGAGTCAATTAATTTATCATGAAGGGATACGGGTGATGGTCTGTGAGACTGGAGCTGCCTGGTGCTGTCTGTTGCTCTTGGAGAGACTCTTGACACCTGCAGCTGGTCTATTCTGGGAGCGCGTCGGTCACGCTTGCGCACCTGCGCAGCTCGATATGCAAATCCTCTCGGCAGCGGTTTCGCTTTCTCCTCCCCGTCTTCCAGTTTCACAGCCAGAAATAGCCCGGGGGCGGCGGGGCAGCGGAGCGCAGCCGGGGAGATTTGCCTGCCGTGGCAGAGAGCCAGCCGGGCGCACAGCGCAGTGGTTTCGGAGAGCCCAGCTGTCTGAGCCACAGGCAGGAGCCCAGGAGGAGGAGCTCAGCTGCGCTGTTAAACTACATGAGAGACGGAGAAACGCGAGGTGCTGTAAAGATGCACAGATAATTAATTCAGATTTCTAGCTTAAATGTAATTCTCCGAGACTGAAGCCTTCTGGATCTGTCACTTAGTAAGACGTTCAAGTAGGGAGCTGTGTCAGCGTGCGTACTATAGACTGCAAAGGAACAGGTAAAGGTTTATTCCAGGCTTAAAGGAAAAGAAAAGATAAAAAGACCTTTCAGGTGAGAGAAGAAGGATCCACAGCTGAAACGTTGTGCCTGTTTTCTTTTCAGCATGGAATAAACCTCTACCTGGTCGTTCACAAAGATAGTTGTTCAAATCTGACATATTAATAGAATAATACAGATTAATTTAGTCTAATTCCCACCAGAAATCTTAATTCACAGTGTGTGAGCAATGGCCTTTTTCTAGAGATCATCTTCTAACATATGTGTAGATCTTTTGTGATTCCCCATTTTATTGATTTTAATTAGTATGTTTTTATTTATACTAAAATATTATCCAGGTGTCAGAGTCTGAATTTTACTTATTAATCTGTAGTACACAGATAATATATCATATCTAGCAAATAATTTACTAACATAACTTCATTTACAATTTCCTACCTGTACTTTTGAGCATTAAAATGACCATTTTATTTATACATCTGACACACGCTTCAATTGCACCCAGGTTTAGTCTGAGTGCTGTATGAATGTTGGTTAACTCCTGTTTTTACTGCATTGATGAATGAAGACATCAGCAATAAGAAACGGTTTAAGAAACTTAATCTGCCTGGGCTCCTGTAAGATCAGCTTGTAAGGCATGAGTTTTACTTTTTTAGCTTGTTCTCAAACTTAATCTAGGATTCTAGCCTCTTTCTTAAATATTACAGCATCAAGTACTTTGTGAAACAATTCATACTGAACACTGTTTACTCAGTGTTTATTACTCATCTGGTGTTGTTTCTCCTACTAAACTTCACCCAGTTGCGAACCTCTGTGTGAACTTTATAATACATCTAGTATATGCCAGTATAAATCTTATAAAACATACAGTACATACCAGATAGTATACTGCTCAGATATCTGTCTTTACTTGTTATTTATGTGCTTTGTTTTGAATGAATAATGAATTGTTTATTGATTATTGGGCTGCCAATAGGCCAATGGATATCGTGGAGGCTTAGAAATTTATTTTTTTGATAACCTGAGATCTGGACATTTCTGTCCTAATTTTCACTATAAGACTGGGGAGGTCTGTGTGAGGGATGAATTGCTCTTGAATGAGGGCAGGGTGATTACCCAACTCAAAAAAAACTTTCCAGGTGTTAGGTTCCTTAGACACAATGTTTTTACATGGTTTTTATTGGAAATATGCAGTTTCCTTATGTCAGACATCCAGACATAATATTAATGCTGCTGTATTTTCGAAATACTTCCCATGTTTATGTTGTGTCCTTGATTTGAGTAAGTGTTACTTGCTGGTGTTTTGTACACATTATAAAGCACGTTATCTAATCCCTAATCATTGCAGCCGAATCGGGCCAAAGATGTATTTTGACTTTTTCAACATTCCCTGGAGTCTACAAATTAATTCAGCAACAATGATTTGAAACAAAGTTGCAGCTTTTTTATGATATCATCACAGTGTTATTTGGTTAGCAGGGTACTTTTTTAATCAATGTGTGTTTTTCTTTGTTTCTGTCAGCTTGTAATGCTCTAATTGTCTTTATGCTTTCTCTAGGGAATGTCACCACTTGATGTTTGTACAGTATCTTGTGAAAGACGGATCTTGTGGTAGTTTGGGAATAATCTCTATGAAAAAGATGACTTTAAGCCTGTCTGTTGAATTTGTCTGTACTGATCACAGCAAAACAAAAGACGTGCTGAAGTCAGAGGAAATAAACTAGGATTAGTTGTGGCAAAGAGTGAAAGATAAACACAAAGCTTAGCAAAGCAGAAAAATGTTCAAAATACTGTGGATACATACAGTATGTGATCTTTCAGAAAGTTTTTTTTTTAATTGAATGGGAAAATGATAATATCTCTGCTTTCCCAGATAATGCAGGTATTAGTAATGTAAAATGAGGACTTAGACACCAATTATTTTACGTGCTGTAAATACACATACAGTACTGTACTGTTGCGATAATATTTTACTGCACTCACTGGGTAGAAAAAAGCTATTATTCTTGGAAAAAAATCAGCGTTTCAGATTGTGTATGACTGTTCCAGCCTGTATTAAGATTAATGTAGTTTTGAAGCTGAGGTAACCAACTGCTATTCTTTGTGCTGGAGGTGACTCAGCAGAGTTACCAGCAGTGGCAGGAAATGGCAGGAGAATTGAAGGAGAGTCTTCAGTCTGTTCACTTGCATTTCAGATGCAGTATATACAGTACCTTATTATACACAACTAAGACTCACATCACATAAATTACAATCCACAGGGAGTTCTGGGATAAATAAACCTTTTTTTTTGTCTGCTTCTCCTTCAACTGTAATTGAACTTTTTATTGTTTACTGTTGCTTTTTTAAGTAAATTGTCAGAATTTGCATTCTGATATAAGTTATAAATTAAATGCCCAAATGTTGCACTTGTAATAGTAACAATCACACTTTACAGTTTTGCACTTAGATAAAGAAATAAAGATTTACTTTAAAAGTAATATGTGCCATTGGATATTTCAATTAGCGGGAAAATATTGTGATTGCACAAAGACAAAGTAAAATACAATAGAAATGCCGACAGTGGAGCACGGAAGCGTACGGAGTCTTATTATTACAAAATATATCATTTATACGAGATAGCCTTGCGTTTATACGATAAAAGTATCTGTTATATATGACACATGTATTGTATTTACACAAGAGTTAATTTGTGAACAATGTTGCCTACTATATTAATACAGTATATTACATTGTACTGAATATTGTAACGAGACGGGGTCAGTGAGGATGGAGACAGGAACTCGGACTCTTTTAAAATCTCAGCGCATTATAGTCGGACGTGCATCCGGCTCAGCACCAGCAGCAGGGAAAGTAGGAACAGAGAGACACAGGGTACAACACGCTGGGTCATTTCGTGTACAGTACGTGGTATAGAGTGGTAAGTGGGTACAGATATAAAAGGGGCTGCAAAACTGGGATAATATTTACAGGGACCCCGGCAACCTATCAAGGGTGTACACCCGTTCAGAATGGTCAGCGGCACTGGCCAGTGGCTCCCCTAGTCCCCGCCCTGACCACTACTACTACTCCCGTCCTGCCCCTCGCCGCGCACCCCAGGCGGCTCTTCGGCCCCAACGCCAGGCAAGGACGCCACACTATGAAATAATATTGTCCCCTGCAAAGTAGCATTGACTTAAACAGTAGAATACTTCCACACTCCTCTTTTCGAAAAAAATCTAAAGTGTTCAGTCTTTTGGATACATGAAGTACAACGCAGTGTCACTAAATACGGAAGCGCATTGCTGCCAAAAAGGGTAAAAAAAATCGCCCTTTTTTACGAGATAGCACTGATTACTTCAATGTATACACAACCTGTTGTGTTGTGCACTGAACGCATGCAGAAGCTACCGTGAGCTTAGCTGGCACTTTCGGTTTAATGATCGTGTCAATGTCCGGCGCTGCAGAATTTGTACGGATTTACTTTCGACTGGGGTTTAGTCATAATGAAGTCTTGCAATTGTGAGCAAATATGAACAGAATCATTATAAGCATTATGACCAAGTGTGTGGGATTTAGAGATCAAAGCAATGATGGCTCCGTTATAAACAGTTACTGTTTATAAACAGCACTGTATATGTGCAATCAGCTCCACTGCTTAAAACTGTAAGTCCGCATGGAGCGATAGAGGTATTACAGTATATGGCGATCGTGCTGTCGCATGATCATATAAAGTACGCGAGAATTACTATCTCGTACGAGAAAATTCCTTATCGAGGATTTTGTTTTCCTTAGTGGCAGCAATGCGCTTCCGGAAGTAAACATTCCCAGGTGAAACGCTTATTGTTTTCGCCGTTTTTGTGAGAAGAGACGTCACGGCTTTCCAAACTTTCAGTATGTTCTTCTTGATGTGAAGCTGCAGAAACATGTCCGGTACATAGGTTGTACATTGCCTCCTCTTTAAACATTGAACGCAATACGTTCACTTGACTTGATAGTGTAGCGTTTACAGGTTCTTTTCAGAACAAAGGACCAGTGGAGACGCGATTAACAAACGAAGCATTAGCTCTATTCATTGACAACCACACAAAACCAAACACAGGATATACACGCACATGAGGAGACTGACGGAACACGTACAATCTTTAGGGTGGTAATTACTGAACAACACGCTATACTTTTACAGGACTACACAGGGCACTAGAACTACTAGGACATTATTTACACAGGTAGGGTCAGCCGCTGGACATCGTGCTGACCCTCAGACTCTTCCCGGCTACCACTCCCAGCATGCCCAGTGGTACTACGAGCGCCTAGGGGCGCTTCCTCCTCACCACCAGGCGAGGGCGTTACAATAGTAAGACTAATGCCAAGTGTTTTTTTTTTAAAGAATTTTTTATTAAACTTGTAAATAATTTACAAATACAAATACAATCAGAGGATCAAATTAGGTATAAGCAAACAAACACAAACAGAAAAGTAAACAATTAACCGCCAGAGGTAATAGGTAAGTTATATGATTAACTTGTATTTTTTACATATATCATATGTTTTCCGTGCTTTATTATTTCTCACATTTTTAATAGAATTTAAATAATGTTTCAGCTCCACCTCAAAAGAACTAAAAAGGGGAGTATTATTAGAACTAATGCCAAGTGTTATCGCTGGAAACAGTAAACGGAACGCCAACTGTGTGCAAGCTGTAATAGGGGTTGTGTGCCGTCCTGGAATTCTTTTTCAAAAAGTTTTTGTTTGGCATTACCCTGTCTCTATACACATGAATATCCGTGCAAACGGACACAAAAATATTGTTTCTTCTCCCATCAAAATGCACTTTTCCTGCATTTTGCTGTGTAAATCCAAATTCAAATCCATTTGATGTCAGCATACTGTAGTCTAAAAGCTTTTAATAATTATTATAATTGCTTACACTTATACTGTTCTGTATAATGATTATTTTTTTGTAAGAGGCTGCACAGAGATTACTGTATTATTAGTCAACAGAGGGCAGCACTGAAAACTGAATTGAGAGTCTCCGTCTCTGCTAGCAAACGCTGCTGCTCTTCTTACTGATGTGACTCTTGTCTCAGTGTAATTGCCGTATTACTGACACTAGAGGGCAGCACTGAATACTGAATTGAGAGTCTCACTTTAAAAAAAACACTGCTCTGCTCCTCTTACTGTGACACTTGTCTCAGTGTGTGAGAACAGTGCTGCTCTTTCATTTCTCCCTGCCTGTCCAACACATTGTTTCATCCGATAAACACAGCTTCTCTTAAGAATCCAGTCTGCCTGATATTGAGATACCTCACCTGTGAACCTATCTGAGATGCTTTGCTGCCTCACACCTCTTCTTTGTACTTCGGGATGTTCACCAGTTTCACTCCGTTTCATCAGTTTCTGTATTTGATGCACTGAAAGTATTGAAGTAAGAACAGCAACAGTACAGTGCCTTGCGAAAGTATTCGGCCCCCTTGAACTTTTCAACCTTTTGCCACATTTCAGGCTTCAAACATAAAGATATAATTTTTTTATTTTATGTGAAGAATCACCAACAAGTGGGACACAATTGTGAAGTGGAACGAAATCTATTGGATTTTTGAAACTTTTTTAACTAATAAAAAAATGAAAAGTGGGGCGTGCAAAATTATTCGGCCCCCTTGCGTTAATACTTTGTAGAGCCACCTTTTGCTGCGATTACAGCTGCAAGTCGCTTGGGGTATGTCTCTATCAGTTTTGCACATCGAGAGACTGAAATTCTTGCCCATTCTTCCTTGCAAAACAGCTCGAGCTCAGTGAGGTTGGATGGAGAGCGTTTGTGAACAGCAGTTTTCAGCTCTTTCCACAGATTCTCGATTGGATTCAGGTCTGGACTTTGACTTGGCCATTCAAACACCTGGATACGTTTATTTGTGAACCATTCCTTTGTAGATTTTGCTGTATGTTTGGGATCATTGTCTTGTTGGAAGATAAATCTCCGTCCCAGTTTCAGGTCTTTTGCAGACTCCAACAGGTTTTCATCCAGAATGGTCCTGTATTTGGCTGCATCCATCTTCCCCTCAATTTTAACCATCTTCCCTGTCCCTGCTGAAGAAAAGCAGGCCCAAACCATGATGCTGCCACCACCATGTTTGACAGTGGGGATGGTGTGTTGAGGGTGATGAGCTGTGTTGCTTTTACGCCAAACATATCGTTTTGCATTGTGGCCAAAAAGTTCGATTTTGGTTTCATCTGACCAGAGCACCTTCTTCCACATGTTTGGGGTGTCTCCCAGGTGGCTTGTGGCAAACTTTAGACGAGACTTTTTATGGATATCTTTGAGAAATGGCTTTCTTCTTGCCACTCTTCCATAAAGGCCAGATTTGTGCAGTGTAAGACTGATTGTTGTCCTATGGACAGACTCTCCCACCTCAGCTGTAGTTGATCATGGGCCTCTTGGCTGCATCTCTGATCAGTCTTCTCCTTGTCTGAGCTGAATGTTTAGAGGGACGGCCAGGTCTTGGTAGATTTGCAGTGGTCTGATACTCCTTCCATTTCAAGATGATCGCTTGCACAGTGCTCCTTGGGATGTTTGAAGCTTGGGAAATCTTTTTGTATCCAAATCCGGCTTTAAACTTCTCCACAACAGTATTACGGACCTGCCTGGTGTGTTCCTTGGTCTTCATGATGCTCTCTGCGCTTTCAACAGAACCTTGAGA
The DNA here is from genome assembly GCF_040954835.1 of Lepisosteus oculatus. Classification (NCBI taxonomy): domain Eukaryota; kingdom Metazoa; phylum Chordata; class Actinopteri; order Semionotiformes; family Lepisosteidae; genus Lepisosteus; species Lepisosteus oculatus. The sequence continues at coordinate 13,743,751 of NC_090713.1, forward strand.
CTATCACAGAGCAGGTGCATTTATACAGAGACTTGATTACACACAGGTGGATTCTATTTATCACCATCAGTCATTTAGGACAACATTGGATCATTCAGAGATCCTCGCTGAACTTCTGGAGTGAGTTTGCTGCACTGAAAGTAAAGGGGCCGAATAATTTTGCACGCCCCACTTTTCATTTTTTTATTAGTTAAAAAAGTTTCAAAAATCCAATAGATTTCGTTCCACTTCACAATTGTGTCCCACTTGTTGGTGATTCTTCACATAAAATAAAAAATTTATATCTTTATGTTTGAAGCCTGAAATGTGGCAAAAGGTTGAAAAGTTCAAGGGGGCCGAATACTTTCGCAAGGCACTGTATGTTGACTTGGAGAAAATAATCTTGCCAGACCTTGGCAGCATATCACTCTTATTGAGGGTTGGTTTCAAAGATACCCTCTCAACTATAATCTTAAAGTATAATTATTGTACTGCAAGTTTTTTTTTGTTATGAGGTGCAGATTCAAATGCTGTTTCCTACTTCAATACTGTCAGTGCATCAAATACAGAAACTGATGAAACAGATTGAAACTGGTGAACATCCCGAAGTACAAAGAAGAAGTGTGAGGCAGCAAAGCATCTCAGACAGGTTCACAGGTGAGGTATCTCAATATCAGGCAGACTGGATTCTTAGGAGAGGATGTATTGATAGGATAAACCAATCTGTTGGACAGGCAGGGTGAAATGAAAGAGCAGCACTGTTCTCACACACTGAGACAAGTGTCACAATAAGAGGAGCAGAGCAGTGTTTTTTTTGGGAAAGAGTCACACCAGTAAGAAGAGCAGCAGCGTTTGCTAGCAGAGACTGAGGCTCTCAATTCAGTTTTCAGTGCTGCCCTCTGTTGACTAATAATACAGTAATCTCTGTGCAGCCTTTTACGAGAAAAAAAAATCATTATACAGACCAGTCTTGTATGCAAAACTCTTAATACAATGATTCAAATGACTCAAACAGGAGCAAAAATTCTATAATTCTATAAATGGAAGTGAAGAATTCAGTCAATACTGTCAATTTTAATGATTCAAACAAAAAAAGGAAATGGTCACTTTTAAATTGGCTCCTCAGACAGAATAATTTGCTCTAAAGTGCAGTTTACTGTACATCAGTCACATTTTGTGCACATCTATCACAGAACCTCTTTAAAGACAGAAATTTGTATATAGTAACACAAGTCAAAATAAACATACGAAGACAATCAATCCACATTTCTCTTATTGGCCTATTTAGGCATTATGTTTGACACTGCATAATTAGGCAGTTGTTGCAGCTCTAATTTCATTTGAGACAGTGGCATATCTGTGCTGTTGACCTCAACCGCACAAGCAAGTCTGACTTCTCCCATCCATGACCCCATCCATGAGCACCTGCAGGTTCCAAGATATCAAGGGCTGCTGGCAGCTAGTAGCTTTTATATTCCTCTGTCTTGATGACCAATATTTCAGCCCAGCAGTTATGTCACGTGGTGGTCTGAAATGACCCCATCCATGAGCACCTGCAGGTTCCAAGATATCAAGGGCTGCTGGCAGCTAGTAGCTTTTATATTCCTCTGTCTTGATGACCAATATTTCAGCCCAGCAGTTATGTCACGTGGTGGTCTTAAATGAGCCACATGTGTGACTGGATGCTGTGCACGACTGGCAAATAGCATTTGAGTTTGGTTTAAGTGTGGACCATAGTCCTTTAGGAACCTGACTAGTTTGCATTTAATAATTAACAATGATGCAAACTATATCTAAAGCCTTGGGTTTTAGAATTCAGTTTGGTTCACTGTATGAAGAGTGTGTTCATAAGAAGACTGTTGTGTATAATTAGTCAAATCATTTCTAAAAACTGAAATAAGGCCACCTGGCCTTTTGTTTTGGCTTCAGTAATAGGGTGACTACATTTATTACATAACATATCTGTGTAATCCAGTTTGGAGGGGTTTGAAAAAGTTATTTGCATACTGTATAAGTGGTTATTTAACCAAAGTGTAACAGCACATTCTAGTATTTTTACAATTATTTAGATTGTCCAGAGCCATGTTAGGCTTTTTTGCTACAGGGGTAATAGCAGCAGTTTTGAGGACCATTGGTGCAACACCTGTGCTCAAGGATTCATTTATTATATTGAGGACAACGGGGCAGAGAGAAGTGAAACAGGACTGAAATAAAGTGGTGGGGATGGGATCTAATATACAAGTGCTGGATTTCATATGTGAAGCCAGTTTTCTGATGGATACAGAGTCAAGAAGAGAGAAAGTGGAGAGAAGGGAAACAGTAAAGTTGGGCAAGCAGGGAGGAGGTGTGGAAGTGACAGGCGCTGTGGTGATAATGTGATGCCGGATCTTGGGGCTAAAGAAATCTAAGAATGTGTTGCAAAGTAGCGATGAGGCAGGTAATGTGGTGGGGCAGTTAGGCTTAAGCAGTCTGTTGATGGTGGAGAAAAGGTGTCTGGGGTTGTTGTGGTTATTTTCATTGATGTGAGAGAAATAGGTGGATTTAGCAGACTCTAATGTTCATATAGGCCAGAAAGATGCCACCTACGCTCAAGTTTCCAGTAGACTGACTTTATTGATTGCAGATGGTCGGTGTACCAGGGGGCAGAGCGAGAAAAAGAGATGGTTTGAGTTTTTAGAGGAGCAAAGGTATTGAGTGTAGATAAAAGAGCGCTATTAAACAAATGTATTTTGTCCTTTAGAGGGTCAGAGAAAGAGAAATAAGACAAGGAGTGTAGAACAGAGTTTGTGAACCTAGGCTGATCAACTGATTGCCAGTTATGGAAATTTACAGAGCGTGAGGGGGAAGTGTTAGAAACAGGTAATGTTAGATTGAAAAGAATAGCAAAGTGGTCAGAGAGGTCTAGTTCAAGGGAAGACAAGTGAGAAGAGTCATTTCCAATGATGACATCTAGGGTGTGTCCTTTGTTATGTTTTGGGCTGAGAACAAAGTGGGTTAAATCAAAGCATCTCAATAGAGCTAGAAAATCCTTTGCCAAACTGGAAGACCTGGAGTCAATATGTATACTAATGTCCCCAAGAATAAGGATCCTCTTAAATCTGAGGCATGAAAATTCAAACTCACTTAAAATGGCAGATAACTAGCTGATAATTCAAGCAGGTAGACGAGAGCAGGAGTGCCTCTTTAGGAAAAGGACCAGTGGAAACAGAGACAGAGAAAAGAAGCAAGTTATACTTAAACAGCCGTTATTGTTTGGATGTTCTGAGGTTTGTAACTAATCCTGCTTCATTTCCCGTTAGATAAAACAATTGTTTAAAATGTAGTTGCTGTGGGACTCCAGTAAGGAGTATGGCTTTTGTTTTAACTGTTTTTATATCAAAAAGGATTTCACCGGCCTGTCAAAAGTAGGAAGACTGGTTATTGGTGTAACTTTAAAAACAGACACTTTATTAATTGAACATTAGTATATTGAGGTGATGCGTGACCTGTTTGTTATATTTAAATATCCTGTAGCGACATCTAGAGGTGATACTGTAAACTGGGATCTGGAGTCTGGAGATCAGATAAATCTTTGGACAGTAGATAATCATGTTCCTAAACCCACTCACATCTTACTTTCACACGACATATACTGTATGATTATATATGCATCTGGTATGGGCCTTTGTACATGCTACCTGTATGTGTATTTTGCACAATATTACATTTAATAATTTGCATCAGTGTGGCCTGGCTCTGGCTCTGAGGGAGGAATGAGTTATCACTGAACTGAAATGGGGCATGTTAATTGGAACTCTTTACTTTAGGAACACTTACAAAGAACCACAAGGTGATTACCATACTGTAAGCCTGGTAAGGTAGTTCTGTTAGTAAAATACTACATATGAGCCAGCTTCTGCTGACCAATACTACAATTCCTAAACTATTCCTCTTCACTCTGCCTGTCCTGGTGTAAATCAGGGATGGGTTGATGTTTTAGCCATTAAATGGCTCTGTGGCTAAGGATCTGCGTCTGTGGGTAGAAGGTTGCTGGTTTGAATCTTCGTTGGGCCCCTGAGCAAGGCCCTTAGCCCCAACCTCTCCAGGGATGCTGTATACAGTAAATGACCGACCCTGCACTCTGACCCCAAGCTTCTCTCTCCCTGTCTGTTTGCCTCATGGAGAGCAAGCTGGGGTATGTGAAAAGATTAATTCCTACTACAAAAAAATTGTATATGGCCAATAAAGTGTACGTTAAATTATTTTTCTTCTTCAGGCTGTGACTGAGAGTGAGACATTTGCTTTTATATATTATACATGTAGATATCTGGGTCTTTACAGTAAGACTACTGTAGCAGACCTTGTATCCCCTGGAAGCAGTGATTTCATGAGGAAGCCATGAGGACAGTGAAAATGTGCAGATTAGAAGATCTGTGGTTAGAAGAGGTTTTGTGGGGACAGACCTCACACTTCAATGTGAATAACCCAGAGACATCATGTGCATAATGTCCTTTCATTTAGTGTGGACTAGTGGACAAAATGTGAACTGTCAAAACGTTTTCGAGCTTTCTTTTTTAAACAGTAATTGCCTTGTATAAGCACGTCTGATTTTATAAAGAGAAAAACGAGATTTATTATAATGATTCCTTCAAGAGATTTCACTGACCAAATCATAGTGCTGCTACTGCTGCTACTGAGAGAGCAATGGCCTGTTTTGTCTCCCTCTACAATACTTATAACTGCAGTTTGTTTTTCTGTTTGATTAACACATCTGAAGGAAAAACATCCAGATCACAGGTTTCTCACAATAGCGTCTGTGATCTGTCTGTGGAAGCAGAGTTGATTACATTCTATTTTACATTAAAAGCAAATATCACAAGATAAAATATATATCTAGTTATGCTAAAATATTGAAATATTTTATTTGATTATATTTATCTAGTTCAGATGGATAGCTATGTCAGCATGCGTTGGCTGCAAAGCAACAAGAAATAGGTTAATTCCATGCTGAAAAGAGAAGAAAGAAAACACAACGTTTCGACCATGGAGCGCTTCAGGTGTCACACCTTCTTTACACCTGAAGAAGGCTCCACGGCAGAAACGTTGTGTTTTCTTTCTTCTTCTGTCAGCATGGAATAAACCTATTACTTGTTCCTACTTATTATCTATAATGTTAATTAACATTATTTTTTTCACTTTCATAGCCTATTAAGTTTAATAACTAAATACATCTACACATCCTTTCTGTGTGTTTATTACATACAGAATATGTAATAAATGATGTAAATCATTTTTTACATCATTTATAAATGATGTAAAAATGCAGCTCTGTTCAGTGTTGGAGCAGCTCTGCAGCTGTTCTCAGCCTCAGTCCTCTGTGGTTCCTGTTGATGAGACAGAGCAGCTCATGTAGAGCTGAGGGAGGTTTTTGTACAGATGTGTATCACTGTGTGAATGGAAAACTATAACCACTCTGCCCACAGTAATAATCTCCTGTATCTTCGGCCTGGACTCCAGTGATTGTCAGTATAAAGGCCATTCCAGACCCACTGCCAGTGAATCGATCAGGAACCCCAGAATAACGGTTTGTTGCATAATAAACCAGGAGTTCTGGAGCCTGACCAGGTTTCCGCAGGTACCAGTGTAGGTAGCTGGTACTACCACTGGTAATAGTGCTGCTGGCTGTACAGCTGATAGAGACAGAGCTTCCTGAGAGAACAGACTGAGCTGGAGACTGAGTCAGAACAATCTGCCCACTGGACTCTGGAGGTGAAATAGCAACAAAAATTATTAATAGATACTTTTTATAAATATTTGCATATACAGTATACACATTTGTTACATTTCTGTTGAAGTTCTTTAAATTGTAGGTTTATTCTAACTTTATTCAAAGTTCTGTCACACTTTGGCTAATATTATGAACTTAATGTTAATATCATAAAAATAGTAGAATTAGAGAAGTATTTTCTTTAATTCTCACCTTGAGCAAAGAGCCCCAGTGTCCCCAGCATTAGAATCAGTGGCATCATTGTCCTGTGTGTGTCAGTGACTCTGAAAGGACTGAACAGTGACTGATGACACTGTGAGTCTTAAAGTGTTTGGAGCAGTGAGGCAGCACAGGTATGCAAAGGACCTTTCTGTATACAAATCCTGTCACAGACAGTTAGAAAAGCCCTGAGCTGGGAGAACAGGTGCAAGGGCTGGGTCTGTTGTCATGTGTATATACAGTACTGTAATATGTAGTGCATGTACTGCTAGTTCAGTACTCTGACATTAGAGCTGTACCACATTTAGGCTTTGCATATACAACTCTTAAAAACAACAGTTTTTTCTCTAAACATTCTGAAAGCACTGATCCAGCAGAGACTCGCCTTTCCCTGGAGGTCCTCCGCTGGCCTTGCTACAGAACCTGCTATTCCTCTGTCTGTTTATTCCTGGTGAACTCTCCACAGTGACCCTGCTGTCTACTTTCCACATAGCTCCTCTCGCGCTGGTCTCCCCACCTTCTCCACAGACAGGTCCCAGTCTGCAGACTGCAGCCTTCACTCGATCCCAGCCCAGTCAGCCCACACATCTCTCCCTCTCGGCTTCCTGCTCTCTGTCTCACCTCCATCTCATCTCTCTGATCTCCCAAAGATCCCTGCAGTCCTGCACTTGGGGCTCAACCTGTCATTTCACTGCAGGGCTTAATAGCAGCTGCAGCATAACATACATGGTGTACAACTTATTGCTACAACACCAGAACATGCATAATAAACTATCAGCCTTAAAAGAGTATATTTGTGAAATTTGTCTGCTGTGATCGGAAAGACTCAGGGATTACAAAGATAAGGCTTAATAACATGATATATAATATATATCACATACATTAATTCTAATGATATAGTATCTCATAACACATATCGACTATAAAGAGTTGTTGTCAAATTTGTAGGTTATATAATTATCAAGCAGTTAAATCATATTTATACTCTCATATAAGTAAATATGCTTTCACTATCATGAACTATCAAACAAGTCTCAATACAATTTTTGACATACTGTACATACAGTATAATGTTTTTTGTGCGTCCGCACTTCCCAACATCCTTATCATGGGAAGGTGATCTATTTTGTACAACTTGTACAAGAGGTAATATTGTGGTCGGGAATCTTCCAGGATGTTCCATTTGCATACCAGAAGGTTGAAGACCACATTTCAGGTGGGTTTTAATAGGGTTTTAGGGATGTGACTGCCAATTGTGTGGTGATTCATCACAGGACTATTACTATATGATGATTGGAAAGTATTGTGGGCCACTGTCTCTTTTTTCCTTTAGTTCCTTCTCTTTAGTGTTCTGTCTGTCCCTCTATTCCAGGTGTGGGCCAGACTGCATACATCCATTCTGACTGTGTGGTAATTAATGAACATCCAGGCATCTAGACACACTGTATGATTCTAAATGTGAAGACTGCTGCTGCTGTGCTAATTGTTTTAAATCATTTTCAGTCAGAGCACTTCAATTGTTCATTATGATATCAATTATGTGTTTTCAAATTATCATCATACTATATTAATTAACAGATTGGAATATCACTTACTACCAATCCTGTATTAAGTTTTTATTTCTTCTATTTTATAGAAGATCTCTTGTAACATCTTCTATACATACCAGTGACTCGCAACTGAAGTTATAGAAATTATTTTTAATTAAAAGTATGTCTTACTTGCAATCTCCTCATATATTATTTCTGATAGCACAATCTGATTATTTTTATTTTAACAGAGACTCATCTGGACATGGTCATTATGTCCAAGGTCACAATGAACAAGGTAACTGTTCATCACCCAGAGGAAGATCCACCAATGGGAGATCTGTAGGGTGGGTACCAGAACCCAACCTGACAGCATCTCAGCCAATCACCAGCTGTGATCTACAGAATTCTGTCCAAGATATTCTTTCTGCAACAGAGGAAATCTTGTGTTGGTGAAGCAACTCTTATCTTTACCTTATATTTCAAAATCGGACAGTTTGTCACTTTCTTTTTGTTGACATGTTGAATGGACAAACTGAGTTCTCCCACCTGTCTACCTTGTGGTCAGTACCAGGAAAAAAAACTGTGCGCAGTCTCATATAAAAATATTGTAAACATTTTTAATAAATTTTCCTGAAGTGATACAGCCTTGTAATGGGATCCTTGAAAATAAAGGAGATAAAATTCAGCATTAGGATTTACCTTGACTTTGCTACCCTGTACTGGTTAAAGAGATTATAAAATGGATGGATGGAGTTTTTGGTGCTGACAGAAAACACACTCCCAATGAGCAGGAAAATAAAACCGCTTGAATATCAGAGATGGCAGATGTGATCTGTATCCCTCTCTCCAAACTCAAAGTCAACATGATTGAAATGATAAATAATATAAGAAAAGTGTTTTGAATACTACAACTGTGGTAAATGATCTCTTGCAGCAGTAAAATAAACTTGTTAGTGCACCTGCAGGAGGTCCCAGCTGCAGCAGTGTAGTCGCTGTGCAGCCCTGCTGAGGGAAGTTTTTGTATGGCTGTGTAACACTGTGTGAACAACAGGTTACTGTTGATGTTGTGTAAACTCTGACAGTAATGATCTCCTGTGTCTTCAGGCTGGACTCCTGTGATGGTCAGAGTGAAGTCAGTCCCAGATCCACTGCCACTGAAACGCTCTGGGATCCCAGTCTGACGGGTATTTGCACCATAGATCAAGAGTTTAGGAGCTTCTCCAGCTTTCTGGAAATTCTAGGCTGTCATCAAATATGTGGAACTGGTCTTACAGCACAATGACTGTCTGTCCAGGGAGAACAGATTTCACTGCTGGAGTCTGAGTCACAGTAACCTGTCCACTGGATTCTGAAAACAAGACAAAACACAGGAAATGCAGGAATTATTTAATTTCTTTTAGCTATTTTATACTTTTCAGTAAAGCTTCTTTACATTATATACTAATAGCCATATCCTCAAACATAAATTAAAAAAATATGCTAAAATCAACACCTAGCCAACTATTAAATAATACCCTGAGCAGAGATTAGTCCAGATGAAGATGGTAATGAAGGTCATTGTTGCTGGCGGTTCTATTGCCATGAAGGGCTGCTCTCAGTCACGTGTAGTCCTGCTGAGGGAGGTTTTTGTGCAGCTGTGTAACACTGTGTGAACACACGAGTACTGCTTGGGTAGTGGAAACTCTGACAGTAATAATCTGCTGCATCTTCAACCTGGACTCCTGTGATGGTCAGAGTGAAGTCAGTCCCAGATCCACTGCCACTGAAACGCTCTGGGATCCCAGTCTCACGGTTAGTTGCATAATAGATTAGGAGCTTAGGAGCTTCTCCAGCTTTCTGTTGGTACCAGGCTAGGCGGTTATTACCATGCACTGCAGGACTGGTCTTACAGCTCACAGTGACTGTCTGTCCAGGGAGAACAGATTTCACTGCTGGAGTCTGAGTCACAGTAAACTGTCCACTGGATTCTGAAAACAAGACAAAACACAGGAAATACAGGAATTTAATAACTAGAATGCATTAATTTATTTTAGGTATTTTACACTTTTCTATAAAGCTTGTTGAAATAATATTTTACAAGGTATATGCTCTATGAAAGTTTTAAAAATGTTTAAGTCAACACCTACAGTAGATATGTATTACATCATACCCTGAGCACAGATGAGGAGTGTCCAGAGAAAGATGGTGATGAAGGTCATTGTTGCTGTGGGTTCTGTTGCCATGAAGGGCAGCTCTCAGTCATGAAGTGTTAAACTCACAGGGCTATAAACACTCCCAGAGCTCTGAAGCATGTGCTGCCAATGCAAAGTGTCTCTTTTATGCAAATTGTCTTCCTGGGTTCAGCAGTACTTGTAGCCAGTCAGTGCTGGAAACACAGGCTTGGTGTTGTGTGTTGTGACAGAGCAATATGAGCAGTTTAGTATGAACACTCCCAGGACAGACAGACTAGACAGACAGCAGCTTTATAAGGAGCAGAGAATGAGACACAACCAGCTGAGCCCTTATTCCAGCTGGAATGGACTAGAGTGTGGAGAGTCTGGTTAAAGCGGCTCTGTGTGCTCAGACATACTGTAGCAGGACTGTAGGATTAAAGTTCAGAATGTATGCTCCCATTATAAGATAAAACTTCTGCTTAATGTTGAGCGACACCGGTGATTTAGTCCCTCCTCAATTCCAGCACTTTGTATGTTGGGCTGGAGAGCAGCACATTGAACAGAACATCTTTGACTTCAGGTAGCGATTCTGGGGGACTTTGCCCTCTGGTGGCACCAAAGTGGTTTTACTTTTCTGTGAAATTGTGAAAAAGACAAGTATATTAAATGGACAGTACTTTTCTAAGCCAATATAATTTCTCCAGAACTCACTGACCTTGTGCAAAACCTGAAAACCATCAGAGAGCCAAAAATCCCCTTGTAGCACCAGTTGTGTTTCATGCTTTTAAAGAGGTTATTTTTCCAAACACTACATTCCCCTTGAAGCACCTCAAATCCAGTACAGAACAGGCTCTGAATGGGTCCTGGCATGAAAATGGAGTATCATCCTGGTTTCTTACAAAATACAATCATATTAAAAATGATACATAGTGGAGATCACCAGATTTTTAATAGGTTTCAGATCTGTACATGTTTTAAATTTTCATTGGTTGCCTGAAATGCAACCAATTGGATCTGTAGAAGGAAAAACCTCTTTGTGGGTGTGTCTGATACATTATCCATCTCCAAAGTGGGCGTGATCCATAACGTGTCACTCCCACTGTGGGCATGTGTGATACCACATCACTCCCACCTAACTATTCATCTTCAATTGATCAACTAGTAGGAGCTGTTCAATCAGAATAAAAAGCTGACAAATTGAAAACAGGTTGTGTAAAGATCTGTGTGCTGACGCTGCACAACTAAAGTGTGATAAAAGTGTAAACAAGCAAGAATATCAATGAAGTTATGAAAATGCACTGGAGGAGCAGAGCTCAGCTGGAATGAAAACCAGCAGACTGTGTTCCTGCAGCCCCAGGGCTGGGAGCCACTGCTCTGATTTATTTTCATGCCCAGGGAAATGTGAGAATGACTATCAGTGAGACTGACCTCTGGAGGAGCTCTGCCTGAGCGTACAGACCTCCAGCCTATAGAGATCACTGTGCATTGGAAAGAAGAGCCCAGAGGCCCTACAGATTTTTTTAAAGCTCCGTCTTTATACATGGAATGGCTTCGGCAGATGCTCTGTTGTTCACATGCCAGGCAGCCCTCACAGCAGACTTCCTGGACATCTCGATCACCGCATGAAGCGGGGTGGTGTGTTCCCCCACTAAGCAGACTCTCTGAAAGGGCACAAGGAGGTCCTGGTGATAATCCATCAGTTGGAAGGGTGTGAAGAGCGCAAAGACACCCAGGCTGGACTCATCCAGTCTCCACTTCTTTACCAGCCTGCCTTCGTACAGAGTGCAGACTCCTTCGCCATGGATGGCGGCCAGGTCGCTCAGCACCACCTCCTGGCAGGCCTCGTTGCTCCTCCCCAGGAAGAACAGGGACTCATCCTACCAGCTGTGAGACACCAAACTAGCCCGACCCTGCTCTCGAGCGCTTCGCTCACATAATTAATAACAGGACAGGACTTGACGGACTTGCCCCGCGGATCCCTTCCTTCTCCCAGAACTGCTCCTTGAAGAGCAGGAAGAGTTCAGTCCAGCTGTCATAGTGGACGCTCCGCAGGGCCTCTCTCTTGTGCAAGGGAGAGGGGGGTTAAATCTGACTTATACGACGGTCCCATAACTATGACAGTGAAACCAAGCACAGAGAAACAAGACCTATGGGTGTAAGGGGGCTGTTTAAGGTGGAACTGTAACATAGGTCTGTAGGTCATAAGATGAACCCTAGAGCTGGAACAGGTTCAGCTGGTGAGCAGCAGGTAGGAGCGGCAAGCAGGCCAAGCACAGTCCAGAACAGAAGTCAAGAAACAATCATAGCTGGGAGCTGGAGAGACATAGCCAAGGAACAAGGAAACATCTGATGGTTAAGGACTAGAGAAACAATCCAGGTACACAGTTGAACAAAACTCAAGGAAAATGCAAAGCTGGAGTTGAGACAAATCAGGTCGATAGTCCAAAGAGAAACTCAGACACAACCAGGAACAAGGCAGTGGCTCAGAAATGAAGCCCTATACTGGAGCCCAGAGCAGAGCTCAGTCAGACCTTAAACAGCCTGCAGCACCAGGAGACGGGGAGGACGTGGTGATCCACAGGTGAAGCCAGCTTCCTGTCTGACTGCATTACCATGGCAACCAGCTAGTCAACTCCACAGCGCCCCCACGAGGACGACTGAGACAACTGGTACATTGTACTTACAACCAGACCCAGAAATCACTGTGTTCCTGAGATAATATTTGTATTTTCTTCTAAAGTTTAAGAAATTAAAACTGAAGAGCAGCCGTGTTTCAGTAGTACTAGGAGATATATAAAACTATATTTTTGAAATATTGAGATGTAAACATAAAATGATAAATAATTTTAAAAACATAAACAATTGCAGTTTCAAAACATTTTCCTGAAGATCTAGAGGCTGGTATTGACCTCCTTTGAAAATGAAGGGGAAAACTTCAGCATCAGCCCAGTGTAACATGACAAAGTGAGGATGAGACTTCAGTGTTAGAGAGCTGTGATATACTGTACATCCATGCATCCATTTTCACTTCCGCTTTTCCTGGTGAGGGTCACGGTGAACCTGCACAAGGCAGGGTACACCCTGGACAGGGTGCCAGTCCAGTGCAAGGTAAGTGCAAGCAAATCATACATGGGGACAATTTGGAGGCCACAGTAAGGGCAGAGGGGGGAAATTTGACCTGGACACTGGAATAACTCCCTACTCTTATCGAGAAATGCCCGGGGATCTTTAATGACCAATGAGAGTCAGAACCTCGGTTTAACCTCTCATCCGAAAGACGGGACCCACTATAGTTCAGTGTCCCCGCCACTATACCAGGGCATTAGGACCCACACAGACCGCAGGGTGAGCACCCCCCACTGTTCCCACTAACACCTCTACCAGCAGCAACCATACAGATGCAGCCATTCAAAACAAGCAGGCGATACCGCATTATTTTGCGGTGCGCTTGACGCAGCCTACCGCGAGTTACCGTAAATTCTAGTATAGTACCTCATAATACCACTTGGTACTGCAATTAAAATAATAGTATCCGGAATTTCCGCAAGGTGGAGCTAATAAAGCTCAACTTCTCATGTTTGAGCTGTCACCATCAAAGTCTTTAACGAAGTTATTACTAATAGTATTAATAATGAATTACCTTGGACA